>NW_007727436.1:156648-179371 GCF_000696425.1 Galeopterus variegatus
CAATGACTGTGTTTGGTAATTGCATTATAGATAACTACCTTTTTCTTTTCTTTTTTTTTTTTTTTTTTCTTTTTTTTTTTTTTTTTTCCTTTTTTTTTTTTTTCGTGACTGGCAACGGATCGCAACCCTCAGTGTCGCGCCCGTACCGGACCGGGACCGGCAACGGGATCGCAACCCTCGGTGTTGCTCCCGCATCTCGCTCAGCCAGTGAGCGGCCGGTCTGTATGTGGGATCCGAACCCTCAGCGGGAGCGCTGCCGCGCTTCCTAAGCGGCGCACTGTAGCAGTGCGCCACCGGGCTGGCCCCACACTTGTTCTTAGTGTGCATGGTTGCTTTTCCTTCAGCAACCATGGTGTTTCTGGTCTACCAAAGTAGTTACTGGCACTACATTTTACACAGTACTAATCTTGTTTTCCCTATATTGTGATTCTCCTCAAGAACAGCCAGTGACCATGTCTCATATTTCTTTTGTATCATCCCGAGTGCTATGGACAACAGATACTCTTAACCCCAGTAATTTATGAATTTACAAGTATTCTGCAAAAACGAAAAAGGGGTGAAACACTACTTTAACCAGCTAGCATACTTTGTCTAGACAAAACAAGCAGAACTATTCTCAACATGTAGGATAGGAAAGCCTCTCATGTCTATAGCCTAAAACATTAAAAAATACTACCTCATATATAGATTAAATAAGAAACGTTAAGTAGATACAGAATGGAAAAAGATATTTTGGCAGGGTTGGGGCAGGAGGGAGGAGGAGGCTGGTGACTGTGGTAAAGAGTCAAGAATCACAGGAAGAGTGTTATTATGCTTTTAATGATTTTTTTTTGCGGGGGTGGCTGGCCAGTGACAGGGATCAAACCCCGGACCTTGGTGTAATCAACACCATGCTCTATCCAAATAAGCTAACTGGCCAGCCCTTAATGAATATCTTTAAGGAGAGTTAGAGGAATAGCAAATGAAATGAAGGAATCATTCACTGCCTGAGTAATCCCTCTCTAAAACAGATATATCTAAGAAATAAGGAGCAAAAAAACAAGGAAGAGTATGTGTTACTTTGATACAGCAAGTCACTTGACAGTTTTAATTTTACCCATTTAAATAAAAAGCCAATGCCTTCTGATTAATAATATATCAATATATTATCAGCCATTTAATTATTGATAATGTTTAATATAACACAGACTACTGCACTCAAATCCAGCATAGATCTAAAATAATTTATTCATTTATATTGTATTTTTGGTCTGTTTAGTTTTAAAATGTTTCTCCTTTAAACAACATATACTTTTGCTGTATAGCCTATGTATTTCCAAGAGAATATTTATCAGTCTGTTTATTTTCTTTTTTATTTTATCATTACACAATGTCAACATTTTTTGTGCTAAAATAATTTTTAAAAATTTTTGTTTCAGACCATGTGAGAAGACCAAAGGGAGGGAAAAAAAAACCCAAAAAAACCCCCAACAGAACATAAAGTTTTGATGGGAAAAAAAGAAGAGAAAAGCAAGAGCACTCAACTTTGGCTCCCTTCAAATGTGGAATATCTAAAGAGAAGACTGGATAATGGTGGGGGTCATATAATCCCCCCATGGAAATGTCACAGACCCATGTGAAGATTAAAGAAGTTTTAAGGAACCTCAAATGTTGCCATAGATTTGGGGTAATAATAGGAAATGTATAAGGAACAAGAGAAGCCTCTTGCTTTGGAGAGTTGCCATAGTCCAACCAGTGGCACCACAGCACCTTTTGGGCAAATGATATTGCAAAATGAACAATCAGTTTGAAAGCTCAAGTTGATGTAGTTTTTAAGCCCCATAGCAGATTAGACCAGGACTGTTTCATGTTTATCTTCAATGGAACAGTACAATAGTATAACAATTTTACCTTTGGATTCTTGCCCTCTTTGGCTAATAATGCCCGAAGTCTTTCTTGTGAAGGGGGTGCGATGAAGATAATATATGGTTTCAAATCTGAATTCCGGAGGGTCTTCAACGACTGTAAAGATATTTGGATTTTTTAAAATAATTTCCATCATTTTACTACTTCCCAATAATATACTTAGAATATATAATAATATCTTTCAAACACTGTCTATGAGTATTTCCAAGCATCATCATAACAAACAATTCACAATATTTTAAGATCATAAAAATAATTTACATCATTTTACTACTTCCCAATAATATACTTAGAATATATAATAATATCTTTCAAATACTGTCTATGAGTATTTCCAAGCATCATCATAACAAACAATTCACAATATTTTAAGATCATATCGTTCAATGTAAGAATATATTGAATAAGAATATAATGTTAGTTTGTTCTTTTATGTAATGAAATATAAGTGAATGACACTGAAGGAGGACAACTATGTGATGTTAAAATACCCTGCTAATAAGGACACATACATATTATAATAACCATATTAAATTAAAATTGTGACAGTTGCCTTACTATGTACCAGGCACTAAATAAAAGCAAAATCAGAGAGTAACAACTTCACATATACATGCAAAAGAAAATTCTGGAAAAGCAGAATTGGGAGATTATGGTTTTCATTTTGTCTTTACCACTGCATAACTGTGTGTCCTTAAGTTGAAGTACTCTACCAAAATGGAGATTATAGGGACATGCACTTTTCCATCTAAAAACATTAAGATAATTAATTAAAACAATATGCGTAACTACTCGGAGTTCTTTGGTAAAATCTATTAGCCCAAATAATATAAAGAATTCTGAAGGAATTTAGTAAAAACATTTATATTTCTCTTAAATGTTTATAATTGAAAAAGAGCCTACGTGCCTTCATCAACTAAAAAAACAAAGAAAACCTAATTATTATTTTAGTATGGCCATTTTAGAGTCAATTCTCCCTTACATACATATCTGTAATAGCCACACACTATGTTGCCTGAGTTGGCAGTAGCAGGTTCTACATTAAGGAAAGTTTTATGCTGAAGCTTAAAATTTCAGCATACAAGTACACTCTAGAAAAAGTAAAAAATTTTCTACAACAATCTTAAAAACCCCAAATTTCTAAAATTGCTTCATCTTTTTAAACAAAAACTTAAGGGCCGACCCCATGGCTCACTCGGGAGAGAGCGGCACAGGGAGCGCAGCGGTGCTGGTAGCGCTGAGGCCGCGGGTTCGGATCCTATATAGGAATGGCCGGTGCACTCACCGGCTGAGTGTGGTGCGGACGGCACCAAGCCAAGGGTTCCGATCCCCTTACCGGTCACAAAACAAACAAACAAACAAACAAACAAAAACTTAAGAGGCACTGGTTAGTAATTTTAAGTTTTTGCTTAGTCTGCTTAATAATCAAAAGTGATTGAGGCTTCATCATCTACATATAACCAAGCATTCAATGTGATACTTGTTAATATTTGAGTATTGTCTTTTAAAACTGTAAGAATAACCCCTAAATTTCCTAATTTTTCTCAGATCAGAAATCAGAAAAAGGAAATTCTTTTATAGTCTCTAGAATACTTAAAATACTACCAGTACTATAGTTACTGTGTTTTAAGGTTCAGAAAATATATACGTGTGCGTGTATATATATATAGGTATGTATGCATTTTCCCCTCTGAGGAAACTGAAAGATTTAGCAACCTGTCTGATTTCTCATAGCAAATCAGTGGGAAAAACTGTATGAGAACTTAATTAGGTTCTGCTGTTCTTGGACTAAAACACAGTTTCCACCAGATTACTTTGCAAAACACACCCTCTAAGTTCAACACACCAAACCAAAATTCTAGTTTTACCTGTGTCCGAAGACTTAAAAGACATATTTTGCCAGAGTTGATCACTTGCCGTACGGAATCTATGCTGGTTCCATACAAATTTTTCTCAAATTCACCATGTTCAATGAACTTTCCAGCTGCTACGTCTGCTTCGAATGCCTGCCGTGATACAAAGTAGTAATCTCTACCGGCTACTTCATGGTCTCGTCTACTCCGAGTTGTATCTAGGCAAACAAAATCAGATAAAAATAATGGGCATGGGTCAGAGTGAGGATGGGGGATAATTCTGCTAGTCAGAAAGAATTTTTATTATTATTTTTTATTTATTTATTTATTTTTTTAAAAAGATGACCGGTAAGGGGATCTCAACCCTTGGCTTGGTGCTGTCAGCACCACGCTCAGCCAGCGAGCAAACCGGCCATCCCTATATAGGATCCGAATCCGCGGCCCTGGTGCTATCAGCACCGCACTCTACCGAGTGAGCCACGGGCCGGCCCAGAATTTTTATTTTTTAACACAGATTATGAAATACAGTAGTCCCCCTTATTCCTTGTTTTGCTTTCCACAGTTTCAGTTATTTGCAGTCAACTGTGATCCAAAGATATTAAATGAAAAATTCCAGAAATAAAAAATTCATAAGTTTTAAATTGCATGCTGTTCTTAGTGTGATGAAATCTCATGCCACCCAGCTCTGAACTGCCCAGGATGTGAATCATCCCTTTGTCCAGCGTCTCCATCCTGTATACAATGCTGGCCCTTCAGTCCCTTAATAGCTCTCCTTGTTATCAGATTGACTATTGTGATATCGCAGTGCCAGTGTTCAAGTAACCCTTATTTTACTCAATTGTTCTGTTTTTTTTTTTTAAATTATTGTTGTTAATCTCTTACTGTGCCTAATTTGTAAATTAAACTTTATCATAGGTATATATGGATGGGGAAAAAACATAGTATATGTGGGGTTCAGTACTATCTGCAGTTTTAGGCATCCACTGCAGGTCGTGGAATGTATGCAGATAAGGGGGGACTACTGTAACGAATTGACGAAATTTGAGAGCCTGTGTTTAACACCATTTTTATTTCTAGATTGATTGAGAAATGAACCAAACTGTGTTTGTAGTACCTTAATAATAGTTACATTTAATTGTCCTATCATGTTTTATGCTTATACTTTAAATTACTTTGCTTGCATTTAAAACACTACTACTCATCTTTTCCTAAGTTTATTTCCATAAGATTAGGTACTACATAATCTTAAAACTGAACTTCTGTTTTCTAAGATTAGGCCTAAGTTTCTATCTTCAGCATCAGTTTAAAGAACCAGAAGCTGATTCCCCATTGAACAGGAAATTACAAGGGGCCCAAACCAAAATTCATCTAGAAAATAATTCATACCATACTCTCAGGAAAAATTTAAATTTCTCAAGAACGACTACCTTTAATAACAAATCGTTAAAAGATTTGCTGAAACAAAACTCCTCTTTCATTCAGAACATCGTTTTAATGAAATGGATGAAAAATTTCCCTACAATTGAAAAGCATGGGAAAATGGGTTTGTATCCAAACTTACGAGGAACTGCAGATGCAAAGCGGTCCTTCTCTTTGTTCATGAGCTTCTGACGCAGTTCATTTTGGCCACAGTTCTGTGGACCAATCAAGATGATAGGTCTTTTTCTATTTGCTGGCTGATGATAAAGTGACATTTCCTCATAAGTTAGGATTTCCTCATTGTCATAATCTTTGGAAAAGAAAAAGTTAAGCCAAAATTACTGCCATGTAATAAAGACCTAAATACTCATAGATCTTCCCAAAACATTAAAAAAGCATAATTATTACTATTAAAGAGCTCGACTTTTTAGATCACGATAGTAATAAATGAGTAATATTAATTATATCATAAGCATTTTCCCATGTCATTATGTTCTATGAAATGAACACTCTGAAAATGAATCAGACAATATATTAATTCTTCTAAAAATTTTTGCTTGTTTCATACTATGTTTGAAGGTCTCATACAAAATAATTATACTGATCCTTACATAAAATAGGTGGCTAATAGTCAATTCTTTGACACAAAGTACCAGGATAAACTAATAAGAATAATATCTGTCATTTTAGTAAAATGCAGATACTAATACTCTACTTAAAAGATCTATCCTAAGAATCAGACATAACGAACACGCTGAGCACAATAGCTGAACCAGACAAACATTTACATATAGTGGCTACAACTAGTGTTAGGGAAAGCTGGAATACTTTCCCATAGTTGTATAACTTGAAAATAGGTCATATCTGAGCTATCCACACTTTCTGAATTTCTGTTTACTTTATTCTGGAATACTAACCCAGAATCATGACTCAAGATGAGGTATGAGGTATAAATTATACTGAGAGGGGTAACATTCCTAGAGCCCATAATCTGGATGAAACCAGAGCTGTCAAGTGGTAAGAACAAAGACAGATAACTAGCAGTCTGCTATGTCCTCACTCATATTACTTCACCTGACTGGGCAGGAGCATCAGACGTGCAGTCAGACTCTCTCAGCTTAAGTTCCATGAAGTAAGAGAATCATCTAAGTCTTGCCAGTGCTCAGGACAGAGCATGGCACAGAGAAGGAGCTCAAACTATATTTGTTTAAGTTCTAGCTCATATATTTATTAACTGTAAGAATTTAAGCAGATCACTTTAATATCTGAACTTGAATCTGTAACCTCAAGGAATTTACAGTGAGGACTAAAGCATATAATGACTGCCCTGGATCAGAGCAGTTTCTATACATGGTGGTTATTTATTAAAAATACTAATGATGATGACACTATTATGAATAGCAAATATATGACGATACTTCAAAAGGCTCATGGAAAAATAGAATTAAAAGATAATATGAATCCTGGGCCGAGCCAGTGGCGCACTCGTGAGAGTGCAGCGGTGTGCGGGTTCGGATCCTATATAGAGATGGCCAGTGCATTCACTGGCTGAGCACGGTGCAGCCGGTCACAAAAAGGACAAAAAAAAAAAAAAAGATAATATGAATCCTTCCATGAACCTTTGGAAGATCCTTCATAATTCCTTCCCTTCTCAAAATGCTTTTCTCTGAAAAATCTGATTTCCTTCTAATATGTACAATAGACTGTGGTAGCATTTTATTTATTTATGTATTTATTTTTTTTGTGGCTCGCCAGTATGTGGTAGCATTTTTTGTTTTTTTTTCTTTTTTAAAAAGATGACCGGTAAGGGGATCTTACCCCTTGACTTGGTGTTGTCAGGAACGCACTCTCCCGAGTGAGCTAACCGGCCATCCCTATATGGGATCTGAACCTGTGGCCTTGGTGTTATCAGCATCACACTCTCCCAAGTGAGCCACGGGCTAGTCCCATGTGGTAGCATTTTGATTTACAGACTTAGTTTATATATCTGTAGGCTTCAGGTTTGCCAAGTTTTCTATAGTATGGTGTCTCTTAGACCTGAACCAATTAGTTTTAGTCTGCTTCCAAAAATGAAACATATTAATCACAATTATAGCAGATACAATTAAAAACTCAAATATTCTTAGTTACATAATCTGTCAATTAGCATTTAAAGGATGTTTATTTTAGAAAAAAAAGTGCTATTAAAGTTGATCAAAAGAAAAATAAATAAATAAATGAAAGCTGATCAAGTCTAAGATTTAGCTTTGTATGGAATATTTCAATAATCTATAACATTTTATATTCATTAGTTTAATTTATGCTGCCCCAAAATATTTTGAGTTCTTGAGAGATAAGCCTTATAAATTGTATGAGAAGTTAAGGAGTGCCTTTGCTTTATTATTTGGCATGTTTCTAACATGAATCAAAGTAGAAGTAGCAAATTCAAATGCCCATAAGGGCCAATCAGGAAGGTAATACAATCAGTAAATCAGGTTGGGTTTATAAAAAATTGGGAGTGGTGGAGACTGTTGAACTGGACAGCAGGTGCCCAATAAAAGGGCAACAGACATCACTCAGGTCCAAAAGACTGTTGTCACTTAGGAATACAAGCCCAGTGTGAACAGAGCTCTTGATTTTAAGAGAAGCTACAACAAAACATTTAAATTTAGCAATCAATCCAAATAAAACAAAAAACAGTCCTGTGTGCCTGACTCAGGCAGCAGGTAGTAAGCTGTCTGTGGAATGAGTTGCCTCTGTGACATGAGCTACTGTACATGAAATATTTGTTTTTTCACTTCAAACATATCTGTTTTGTAAGAATTTGTTGGAAACAAGTATTAATTTTGCAGAGAGTTTAAACAGAAAAAAATTAGAGACAACCAATTTAACACTATATATGCTAAATAATACTTTAATTTTTATGCCAATTTCTCCCAGAATTCAAAACATTGCATTACTCATTGGATTCTGAAAGGAAATAATCTCCACTAAATGACTTTCTCAAGCACATATGTTACATGAAGGGCAAAACCAGACTAGAAATAAAACTCCCTGAAAATCAGTTTATTTCAAGTGTCAGATTTAGACCCTTACAGATATAAATACAACTATACCTGAAAGTAGAACTTACCATCATTTTTATTGGCATTATATAAAACCTTTTTCCTCTTCTTTTTATTCTTCTTTGCACACCATAGTTTTCCTGTTGAGCAATCATAAATATAACTATAAATGTGGTATTTATTTCCTTGAACAAAGCCACATAGTTCAAATTGAAGAAATCAAACTGTTGGGTTTTTTTGTTTTGTTTTGTTTTGTTTTGATGCCTGGCCGGTACAGGGATCAACCCTTGATCTTGGTGTTCAAATCATTTTTAATTTAAATTTATAAACACTTATTATACTGTTTATAGAAGAACTATTTTTCAGGAGAATACTTATAATTTTCCATTAGTTGAAATTATAAAAAGATAATCTTTAATACTTAAATCTTGTCCTTTCTTTACAGTCCTAAGATAATCAGTTCTGCCTCTAACATCACTTTTTCCACGAATACCTATTTCTTGACAGTTCTAACTGATATGCAAATTTAAACATGGTTCCAGATGAAGACCCAAGAAATCTCTTATTAATGCCAAATGTAAGTGTCTAACCTGATTTTTCTGGCTCCTTATCTTCTTCTATGGTTTGTTTCATGGCTTCTCTTTGCTGCTGAAAGCTTTTCCCTTAATTGCAGAAAGAAAAAGAAAGGTAAAATATTAAGATAAAAGGATAAAAGTATTTTTTTAAATCAAGAGGAAAACACTAGAAGTATCTCTTCATTTCTATTCCCTTCCAAATTCTTCTGCCATCACGAGTAATGTCAGCAATGATGTATAAACCTCCAAATGTTTTTAAGTATTAAGTTTCAACCCTCCTCAATCAATCCTGTTATCTAATACTGAAATATATATAACCTATTAGAAAAGACAAATAACAAACCAATATTAGAAAATTTAATAGTTCTACTTTCAAAAAGCATTCATTGAGCACTTACTATCTGGAAAGCACTGTGCTGTATCTTAAAGTGAATCTGGTCATTTAGAATTAAATCGAGCATATCAATTCTAGGAGTTAACTTTCCAAAATAAAATGTAGGCATTCATCACTTTGATTCCAAGACATGATTCAACACATTCCCTTGCATTTATTATTCTTAACCCTCTTTTTGTTTGCATGTATGTATGAGGGTACTTCAAAAAGTTCATGAAAAAGTAGAACGAAAAGATAATACAAATCTTTCTATGAACTTTTTGAAGTATGCTAGTATGTGTTAATGATTTTTTATTTCCACCTTTAAGTTACCAATGATACAAATAAATAAAAAACATGTTTTTCTTCAAAGGATTAAGATTTTAATATAAAAGACTTTCAAGGTTTCTGACCTTCATCTTCTTTTCAGACCTCTACCTTAGAATCAAATGTATTTTCTTCTGAAGGATAAAAATGGTTTTATTTAGAAAATTCTGGATATTAAAATTCTACTTTTATAATTAATTTTTGTATCTAATTGTTTCAGTTTCAAGCCAGGGATTCTTAAAAATGAATAAGCTAATTCTATAAATGTTGAGATAATTTGTAGAATTTAGTGCATTTCATAAGAGCACAAGCAAAAACAGTGAGTTTGATATACTTAATAAGCATTAAAGGAAACTTGGTTATCTCCAAGAGCTATACAGATTACAGTCCTCATAAAACAAGTAACTATGACTAGAGGGAAAATTTTAAGAACACTAATCTCTCTCTTTTTTTTTTTGTTAAATGATGTTGTTAGCACCACGCTCTCCCAAGTGAGCTAAGCGGCCATCCCTATATAGGGATCCGAACCCATAGTTATCAGTACCACACTCTCCCAAGTGAGCCATGGGCCGGCCCAGAACATTACATCTTTAAAATAAGTATTTAACAGACTTTAAAAAATTAAGAACAAAATTATTTTAATCATTTACATATTAAAATATTTTAAAGCATTACAGTGATGTACAGTTGACCCTCAATATCCGTGGGTTCCATAACTGTGGATTCAATCAACCATGGATCAAAAATATTAAAAACAATTTGGACTGAACATGTACAGACATTTTTCTTCTTTTTATTATTCCCTTATCAATACAGTATTTCAAATATTTACATAGCATTTACACTGTATTAGGTACTACAAGTAATCTAGAGATGATTTAAAGTATATAGGGTATGGCTGGCCAGTTAGCTCAGTTGTTTAGAGCCTGGTGCTGATAACACCAAGGTCCAGGGCTTAATCCCTGTACCAGCCAGCTGCCAAAAATAAATAAGTAAATAAAGTACACAGGAGGCTATGCATAGGTTATATGCAAATACTAAGTACACTCTTTTATATCAGGGACTTAAGCATCCACAGATTTTAGTATCCGTGGGAGGTCCTGGAACCAATCCCCTATGGATACAGAGGGACAACTATAATCCTGTGCCACATTTTTATAGTACGAACATAGGTAAGCTATTCAAGGCAGACATTAATGGGAGATGGATATGAGGAACTCTTAAAATTCCTTCTAATTCTAACAGAAAACCACTGTCAAACTCAAATTAAAAGACTTAGAAATATTATCGAAATCTATGTACTTTCAGAAACTCAATCAACACTAATTCTAAATATTTATGGGTTAAGGCTGGCATGGTGAAAAGATATCAAATTGATATTTGGCACAAGCACTAGGTAAAACCATCATGGGCTCTCAACACTACGGGATACTACAGGAACATCCTGTAACTGTTACTGTGAAAAATCAAGCTTTGTAGCATTATCCTCTAAAGTTAACTTAAGAAGCCCATTCCTCCTTTCTTGAAATATGATGAAGTATAGACAAAATTTGTTTCCAGGTTTTGGGTTTTAAAGTGAAAGATTTGGGGCTTTCTGTGACCTTATATACATAAAGAACAAACGTAAATATTATGTTGAGATTTTTGGTTACCCAGAAAAATCTCCGTGGTTTAGTTCCAGAGATAGAAGCGAGCCCTTATAAATTGTTCCAAAGTCTCTGGACTTCTTCAGTTCCTATTACATATCTACTAGCTAATATCTCTTAGTATACAGTTTCTACACCCTCCTTTCTCCCAAACCATTATCTGCAGTCAAATCCAATGTACACCAAATTCTACATCCAAATCTGTTATGATTAAGAACTTAAGGTGTGAGTAGGAGGGATGATCCCTAAAAAAATGTAGGTAAAAGACAAGGCTAGAAAAAGTTTACAGAAGAGCCTTAGAAGGTCTAATTCAGAAGAACCAGTTCTGGCAGAACTATTTTTTTTTTTTTTAAATCGTCTTTTACTTATTGCCTGGATTTAAAATAAATGAGATGCAGCCTCTGATCTCAAGAACTTTTACAAACTGAGAATATAAGGTAGAAAGTGTTGTAACAGAGAGACACAGAGACAATATTATGAGAGTATTATAAAGTAGGAGATGCAGAAATGAAAAAAAATACATATAGGTATTCATAGATATGCTTTCAAGTCAAGTACAGGAGCAAAGTTTATCTCAGTACTAAGCAAACTGTGTTATACAGTGTAGATACAAGGGGTCTTCAAAAAGTTCATGGAAAGTTTCGTATTATCTTTTAATTCAACTTTCTGTGAACTTTTTAAAGTACCCTATATAACAATATTTACTGAAAAAATAAATGAATTATTATTATCCCGTTAACTCTAGTCCCACTTCATCATCCTGTATGCATTCCTTTGCCTTCTCTAATAGCTTATGATAGGTTCTGTTCCCTTACTCCATTCTACCCCCATCCTGGGAACTGTAGGAACAATTTGTGGGGAAAATTCTATCTGTATACTTTTTCCAATTTATATCATCTTAACACTTTCTGAGAAACATGTTCTCTTAACAAACTTAATGTCCAATATGAGCTAAAGTTTTAGTTAGTCTAAGTTAGGGATAGTTTTCTTCAATAAAAAATTTGAGGCACCTTATTTCCACCCTAAGATCACCTTAGGTAAGATAAATTCAGTGTGTTACTTTCTGTGTTCCTTATAAAGTGATGCATCTTAACAAATTTCTTCTTAGAAATCAAGTTTGATGCCCCAATAGATGACAATCTCCTATTATAGTATAAGGGTTCAATACAAATGTTATTGCCTTGATAATAGTGTAGTCTTAATATGCCAGTAAGGAATGTAGCACAACATGGAACTGGTTGATGATGTCATAAACTTAATTCCATTCTAAAGCCCCCCAAATTGGCCATATTTCTGTTCAAGACACTTAGGTACAATATAAAAACCCAAATACATAAAAACGAACTGCCAAACTTTTTAAAAAGAATGAAAAGTGAGTTTTTCTTTGTGAAGGCTTGTATTTTAAATGTTCTTTAAAAAGTATGTACTTTCTACTATTTTGTCTCTTACCTGGAACAAGCCCAGCTAGAGGTTGATTATCTTCGTCCCCTTCCCTGTAGGCCTGCCACCAGTTTGGATCTTCTTGACTGATCACATGAAGTATATCCCCTTTTTGAAAAGACAGACCTAACTCTCGACATGGAACATAAGGATCATCTGAGGGATCATAGTCAAAATGAGCTTTTACGTGGATCTAAAAGATAATAAGTGTAAAAATAAAAATAACAGTAATAAAATGGTAACAAGATATTTAGCATAAACACAATTTAAATGTTATAATTTTTCATTAGTGCAAAGAAATTATGAGTTGAAAGAAGAGTGTTTAGTTAAATAACAGTATTTGGGGCCAGTATTTTCTCAGGCTCAGTGGCTGTCTTCTCTCTGTTGACTGCAAACATATACAAGAATGTACAAACCACTTCACTGTTAGCAGCTACCAAGCTGAGGAGCAAAGGTGCCTCAAAGGCTTGAGAGAAGCAGAAGAAATGTTTTAGAAACCTCTTGAACTATGAAAACAATGACTCTACAATCAAGTATGCAATTTCTAAACCACCACTACCAGAAAAGGTAGACTTTAAACCTCATCACATCTCATCATCTAAGCAGGTGAGTGACAGTTTCCCTGGGGCTATCACCACCTCTTGACCCCACTATCAGTGCAACTATGCCTTAATCTCTCTTGGTGTTTCTCCTAAAGGGATATGTTTAGGTTCATGAAACAAGCACACACCAAACTGCTAAAATTATCTAAAGCAAGTTTATAGTCAATTCCTATTTGTATACTATTTAGGTTTTTAAATAATGATACAAGTTATAATTTTTGCTAACAATTGTTTTTGCATATCAGAATAAATCAAAGGATTGTGTTCTGCTATTTAGCATTAAAGGTAGATGAAAACTGACAGGAACTTTACAGAAAGCTAGGTTATTTCGTAAGCCATTTTGTTCAATATGCCTCTGTAAAATATACAAAGTATTCTTACTTCTAAGAAGGTATAAAGGAATTAATAATTCTCTTTAACTTCTCCATGTCTAACTTTTACCTAACCTGGGCAAGTGGCATTTCCAAAGTATGTAAGAAACCTATCATCATCTAATAAAATTTAATACTCATATGAAATGAGCATTTCTGTCATACGTAGGTTAAATTGCAAAAACTGGCTCAATAAGCCAAAGAACAGATTAATACCCTAAAAATCCATAATTCTGAGTCCATTTCTACCCAAATGCTATTTGGCTTTCCTTAAATCTTTTATCCTTACCATAACTGAGGTTATACACGTAAAGTTAACACTGGCCTGCCTCAAAAACCATTTGAGAGAAGAGAATACCTTTTTTAATCTCTTGAAACACTGACTAAACTGACTATTCTCAATCAATGATGACAGATTATATGGAATTTGATAAAATACTTCTCTAAGTGATTAAGACATATATATAGATGTCTCTCCATTATATGGTATAATAGCCTAGAATCCTCATGAAAGCAACAGCATCTTTCAGAAATTTAGCTTAAGGTGTCATTAAAGAATATTTTAATTTCAAAAAAATATTTTACTAACTACTGTAAATAGGAAATGAGGAAAGCTAAGTCCCAATATACAAACTGAAACTGAGGTTTAAAAAAAAAAAAAAAAAAAAAAGGGCTGGCCCGGTGGCGCACTACTACAGTGCGCCGCTTGGGAGCACGGCGGTGCTCCCGCCGAGGGTTCGGATCCCACATACAGACCGGTTCCCGCTCACTGGCTGAGCGAGGTGTGGGTGCAACACTGAGGGTTGCGATCCCGTTGCCGGTCCCGGTCCCATACGGGCGCGACACTGAGGGTTGCGATCCGTTGCCGGACACGAAAAAAGACAAAAAGGAAAAAAAAAAAAAAAAGTATCCCAGTGTATTGGTCTGTTTTTGTTGCTTATAACAAAATACCTGAAACTGGGTAATTTATAAAGAAAAATGAAATTTATTGCTTACGTTTCCAAGGCCGGGAAGTCCAAAGTCTATCTGGTGGTGGTGACAGTGACCTAAGGGTCTCATATTGCAAGATGGTGGGAGCAGAGAGAGTGAGAGACAGACTCTCCTCTTCTTTTAAAGCCCTCAGAACCACACCCTTTACCACCATTTTTAATCTATTCACTACTACACGGTCCTACAATCCAATCTCTTTAAGGCTCCACCTTTCAATTACCATAATTAGGATTTCCCACCCTCTTAACAGTCACAGTGGATGCTAAGTTTCTAATACATAAAGCTTGGGGACACAATCTTCAGGGAGTTTTGGGGGGACATAATTCAATCCACTACACCCAGTTAAAAATGTAAATAGCTAAAAGTAGAACTTAAATTTTAGTCTGCTTTTTTGAGGTAACTTTTCATCATGAATCATGAATTTTCATGAACTAAACAAACCTGTGTAACCAGCATCCAAATCAAGAATCAGAATATCACCAGCGCTTCAGAAGCCCCACTTCGTGTCCCTTTTAGTCACTACCTAACCCATCCACTCCAACAGTAAACACCATCCTGATTTGTACAAATGTAGTTTCCCCTGTACCTCACTCAATTTGACAGTGCTCTGATGCATCCTAACTACACAGCCCTAAAGAGCCTTGTTTTTGATGTGAAAACATTAGTTTTGATAAAAATCTTTAAAACTTTGTCAGCCAGCACCAAAAATGAATTTCCAAAAGTTATATGGGATAGCAGAAAATCAAAACACTGTTGGGAGATTGGGTAAAATGATTATACATACACATTTATAATGTTGGCATGAAAAATGTCGCTAATATATAAGATGATCTAGAAATGTTTTCCAGAAAACTGCTTTTATTAATCGACAGTACCATACCTGTCAATTAATGCTTCCAGAATCTGTTTAAATTGTTACTTTTTAGCCAAAAAAATTTGAACATTTAAAAATGGAATTTTAGGTATCACTTGAGGTAGTGGATTTTTCAGAGATCTGTCAAATCAGACTGTTTGTCAGCCTGATCGATGATTTTATCAAATCACTCTCTGAAAGCAATACCTGCCATGTTGTTCTTCAAAGTGTTCTGCTCAGATCACTTGCCTGAGATGTTTATTAAAATGCTGAGTTCTCATGCCACACCTCAGACTTTCAGACTCTGCATTTTAATCAGGTTCCTTGGGTAACTGTTAGGTTCAGAAATCTTAGAGAACCGCTACCCTGAGGGAAATTAAAAAGACCTATGAGGAGGGAATATCTAGGTTTATGACCTTTACCAGAGGCCAACAAAATCACCCAGAGAAGCTTTTCCATCTACTCTTGCCTAGGCAGTTCCTACCCTTTGATTATTCTAATTTGAACAGTTTGGAATAGGGCTCCTTTCTGTGTAGGCTAGAAGAGGAATACAGAGAACATGCTTTGTTTATGTGACAGTTTATCTAGACCTGCCTAAAACTCTAAAATTAAGAGCAAAAGAAAAATCTCTTAACTTTTCTTAAGCAAAATTTATTTCTCATCAGAGAAAATTAACCATTAGAATGAGTTAAAACCTGGGTACTGCCTTAACATATACTATTATGACTTCTATCCATATATTACACTGATGAATTCCTATTAGTTCTAGAAGTCATCTCCACCATTTTTCCTCTGTTAGTGGCTAACTTATTTTGTTTCCCATACAAAGAAAAACAAAGCCCTTTTTAAATGAAGGAGAGAAGCTGAGTCCCACAGGAAAGCTCCAGGGTCTAATAATGCTATAATATCAGTACAGTGTATCTAATCAAAGCAGTATTTGGTTTCTAAATCAAATGAAATCTTCTGTTTCAACTTCAAATTACAGAATTATTTCAACACAATCATCTTCCAGCCCAGCATTTTCTTTTCGCCTTTTTTTTTGGTAACGTATCTATAAGCTATTTACATTTGAAATCCTAATGAATAGGAATAGGGTAAAGGGATTGGCCAGCCTGTGGCTCACTCAGGAGAGTGTGGTGCTGATAACACCAAGGCCATGGGTTCGGATCCTATATAGGGATGGCTGGTTGGCTCACTGGGTGAGTGTGGTGTTGACAACACCAAGTCAAGGGTTAAGATCCCCTCACCGGTCATCTTTAAAAAGAAAAAAAAAAAAGGAATAGGTTAAAGGGATAATGATTCATCAATTTATTTACATCTTTACTAAGGGATTCAATACTCAAAATATTTTTCTTTGTATTATTTATTTCTCTATTTCTTCCTATAGGAGATTTATCTTTAACTTTTACAAACACTTGTGGAAGAGAAAGTAGTGAAAGTGAGTCAAGAAAGTCTTCGTTGCACCAAGCAAATTTTCAAATATCTACCCCTAACCCTGGTATTCCTCCTCCTCTCTCCTATCCTCCAAGAAAGGAGTTTCTTTCCTATTTGTTCTCATCCATTTTTTATAGGAGAGAAGTTTGGGGTATCTATGGGACATCCAATTGATGTTTAGCAGGTAGATAAGTTTTCTAAATTTTTGTATCTTCTGATAAAATATTTATTAATAATTATAAAATTCCAGATCTTCTTCCAAATAAGAAAAAATTAAGATGAAAATTATATAATACATTTCATACCTCTAATAGGAAAGTAAATGTATTTAATAGCAGTTCTCAATTTGTCCTTGTAACCCAGTTATCTTTTTTAGTGCCTGCCACAGAGTAAGTAACCATAAAAGCTAATATTTATTGAACAATCAATAATCTATGAATTTTCTGGTGCACATTCCATCACTAATAAGCAGTGTGATCTCCCTTCATTTCAATTTACTCCTATGTTAGATTAGGACTTTAGACTAGATGAAAAAAGTCTCTTTCAGCTCAAAAAAATCTAATATGTCCTCCTTCCATATTATTTCAATTATAACATAGAATAATCCAAAGTCTCATAGACTAGTCTGGAAAACCAAACATTCTCTTTTTAAGGCTCTGTGAGAGAAAGAAACTGCACAGTTTGAACAATGTATATGTTTTCTAGGACGAATATAATAGTCACCCAGGAAGTGAACTACAAAGGTGCCAAGACACTTGCTCTCTGCTACTGAAAGAAAAGCCACTGGTTGCTACGTCTAACTTAAAAGAAATTTAACAACTTCTCCTGACACAGCTTATTCTTATCATACATGATGTTATAACTGAGTAAGTGATTATACTGGGGTTTCAGATAATGCCTATTTTGTACATACATCTTAAATACACATTTCTTTCTAACATCACAAAACATAGATCAGAAAGATACCATTTGCTGCTCTTGTCAGATGCTGATCTTTACTATAATTATCCTCAATAAATTGGTTTTAATTTCTTTAGATCACTAAACCCGTAGATGATTATTCTGTATATGCCAACCAAAATTATAATTTCCCATAATTTCCTTTGTGGACAGCTTCAATGCAAACTTTAATAATAGTTCATTTTAAGCCAGTTCATTCCTTTGGTCTTCAGATTAAACCAGCCTTTTATTCTTAATCAACAATGAAAGGTGGGAATTAAATAACCATTAAAGGATAATAAGTTATTTTATTCTCATGTTGAAGCAATCTTTGTTTTAAATTAATTATTCTGATATTCTAATTGTGCACACAATGAGAAGTAGCAAATATCAACATAAAACTTAGATTAATTTTATCCATTAAAGAAATGATTTCTGTTATAAAGAATTCCAGACTCTTCATGAATAGCAGAAAAGATATGTTGATAAAACATATCTTAATCTCTGATATTCATTCTCCAAAAACAAAAATCAATTTATTCAGGAGAGATGGGTAACTGTAGATAGTTAAGTAAGGGCATATTCCAACCCTCCTCTGTTGTATCTCCTTAATTTGCAGAGCCACTTTTGAAGTTCAGGGCTTATTCACATGAGGGATATGTACAAAGGCATAGTGCATAGAGAATTAGGCTGTGTGAATTCAGAGACAAACTATTTCCTCATTTCTCTTCCTACAAAGAACTATAAACAGAAAGAAGGTTGCAAATGCAACAACAACTTCAATACGTTCCATAAAGAATAAAGGGAAAACATGGAATGATAGTACAAATATAAAGCATAACTGTGATGATATACTGAGGAAAAAATGGAACTATATTCTTTCTCAAACTGTTACACTTTAATAAAAGTTAATAATAATAACAGATGTAACACATCAGGCTTCCATACTAATCCAGCACTGTAAAGCCTATCATTTTTTAACAGCTTTGAGATATAATTAATACACTATACAATTCATCCACGTAACACAATTGGATGATTTTTAGTATATTCAGAGTTGTACAACTATCATCACAAACAATGTCAGAACATTTATATCACCCCAAAAAGAAACCCAGTACTAATCACTCCCATTCCCTCCTAACTCCCCACTCCTATACCTAAGGAACCACTAATCTACTTTCCATCTCTATGGTTCACCTATTCTGTGCATTTCATATAAATGAACCAAAACATGGCCTTTTGTGACTGACTTCCTTCACTTAACATAATTTTTTCAAGGGTCATCCAAGTTAGAGCATGTATCAGTACTTTAGTCTTTTTTATTACCAAATAAAATCCTACTGTATAGATATACCATATTTTGTTTTCCATTCATCAGCTGGTAGACATTTGAGTTGTTTCTACTTTCTGGCTGTTATGAATAATGCTGCTATGCACATTCATGTACAAGTTCTTGTGTGAATGTATGTTTTCAATTCTCTTGGATATATACCTGAGTGGATTGGTGGGTCACATGGTAATAAAATCTATCTTTTAATAGAGCTAGCTGAGTGAATGTTTAACACAGAGTAATATACAGTGAAATAAGAACTGCACATACTTTGTAAAAGAACCTTTTTCCCTTATACTAAGTATGTTTAAGTTAAATAAACCTGCCTACAACTATAGAAAAAGATAATGCTCAGGGTTAGAAATCATAAAAATTCTAAAACTGAATTTTCTAATTTTTATTTTAAAAAAGTTAATTTTGAAATGGTATTTCATATTTACTTAAATAAAAACTACTGAATTTACCTGTTTTTATTTGAGCACAAGAAATATTTACAGTAACATTTCTGATACACAGAAGTAAAGAGTAGCTATGAAACAATAAATAATGAGCATTAAAAAAATCACTTACTACTGTTTCCTTGGTAGGAGGAGGCTTGATGTGTTGACTGGGAATCAGAACAAATGTCAAAGTACCATGCATATCAGACTGTAATAGAAAGATTAGGTTATTTTTAAAATCTGTATTTATGAAAATAATTCCATGATCCTATGGTCAAAACTCCCAAAACTGGACTATTTCAGAACCCCTCATAGACTTTTAAAATATCAGTAAAGAAGCTGGCCAGTTAGCTCAGTTGGTTAGAATGTGGTGCTGATGACACCAAAGTCCAGGGTTTGATTCCTGTAATGGCCAGTCATAAAAAAAAAAAAAAAAAAAAAAAAAAAAAAAAATCAATAAAGATAAATCCCATTTCATCAGGAAGCACAAATTACAATTTTCATGGACTTCACTATATTAGAGCTATCCTAGAATATGGCATTCTACAACTCTGGCCCACTGGGGAAGCCACTTAGCCCATAAGTCTTAATTTTTTTTCTTCCATTCACTGTAAGTTTAGGAAGTTTCCACTGTGAAGGGTTGGAAGAATCCATCATGAAAAGTTAAAAGATACCAGAGTGCTATTAACAATTATGGTCATCTACTCAGACATATCAATTTTAACAGAGTAGAACTTGAAAAACTAATTATGACTAGGACTAGAAAAACAATGCATATATGCAAATATTCTCAATTCCCAGATACCCTGTCTCTGTCATCCATTCTATTTTTTTTAACTGCATAGTGTCTACTAGTTTCACCAATAATTCCCAGTACACCAATGACTTTGTTCAGTTATCTCCTGCCTAGACAGTAATCATCACAACTTCCGGTACTGATACAGCAGGGAGCAGTGCTCAACCTAAAGATAGCAATCAATAAAAGAAGAGCTAAAAATGATCACCAGTGGAACTTAGCTCTACCAAAGAAATGAATGGGGTTGGGTGAAAATAAGGATGTGAGGATGATTTCTAGATTTTACACCAAACATTAGCAGATAGGAGCAATTCCACTGTAACAACTGATACTAACTAAATCTGGTCTGTGGGTGTGTACAAAGTGATCATAATTTGTCCTCAAAATGTGACTATAAATGACTTCCTGATTATACTAGCACTGTTCAATAGAACTTTCTGCAATGATGGAAATATGTTATATCTATATCTTAATATGGTAGCCATTAGCTACATATTGCTCTTCAGCATTCTGAAATGCAGCTTATGTAAATGAGGAACTAAATTTTAGATTTTACTTAAATAGAAATAGTGGCTATCATATTGGACAGTGCAAATCTATAACACTGCTATTTATTATCTAATATGGTTAGGGAAATAACAATGAATTATAGATATTAAGAAAATGAAATGAACATAAAAATCATGAGGACACTGACTTTGCTTTGCTACTATTTCCCCAGTGACTAGCACATAGTAGGCACTTAAGAAATATTTATTGAGGGCCGGCCCAGTGGCGCACTGGATAAGTGCGCCGCTTGGGAAGCGCGGCGGCACTCCCGCCCGAGGGTTTGGATCCCACATATGGACCGGTTCCCGCTCACTGGCTGAGCGAGGCATGGGGGCAACACCGAGGGTTGCAATCCCGTTGGCCGGTCCCCAGTACGGTGCGGGGGCAACACTGAGGGTTGCAATCCGTTGCCGGACACGGAAAAAAGCAGGGTAGCAATAAAGCTCAAAGTAAAAAAACATCAGTGGTACCCACCCCCAAATAAACTGCTACTAACAAATACTGTGCAACAATTACATCATGAGAAATTTAAGCTACAAATGGGTATAGTGCTCTTAAGTTACTTTTTTAATGTTTTAAAATATTTTATTCTAAAGTCTAATAACAAAACAGCTTTTAAAAAGCTACCTATTTTTTTTCTACCTGTGTCAACTTACCAACAAGTCAAAAACTTCATTGACATCTTTTCCCCGAATTTCAATGCCATTAATCTCCAGAACTTCATCTCCTTCATGTAACAGACCACTTTTCTCTGCAGCACCTCCTTTTACTATTCGGCTAATGATGACAGAATCCATTTCATTACGAACTTTAGCACCCTAAGAAAAATCAACATCTAATTTAAAAATTAAAATGCAATTTTTTTGTTAAGCATTTCTTCATTTTTAAATCCTAATATTTTTCTATTTAACAATACTGGCCTTAAGTTACAATGAAAAAGAAAATGTATTTACAAAGCTAGAATAATAATTGCAATTAGATCTGGAAGCTGATCACCTTCCCAACATTTTCTGCTTTAGAAACATTCTATTCGGGGAACACTGAGAGGTTGGTTAATGGATACAAAATCACAGCCAGATAGAAGGAATACATTCTAGTGTTCTATAAGCACCATAGGGTGACTATGATTAAAAATTTATTGTATATTTTCCAACAGCTAGAAGAGAGGATTTTGAATGTTCCCAACACAAAGAAACAATAAATGTTTGAGATGATGGGTATGCTAATTACTCTGATTTGATCATTACACATTGTATACATGTATCAAAATACCGCACTGCACTGCATAAATATGTACAATTATTAGGTGTTAAATAAAAAAAAAAAAGAAACAGTCTACTCATTAGAATTCTTTTTTTTTTTTTTTGGCAGTTGGCCTGTACAGGGATCTAAACCCTTGACCTTGGTGTTACAACACCACACTCTAACCAACTGAGCTAACCAGCCAGCCCTATTCATTAGAATCTGAAATCAAGCAAACTTTTGAAGCATAAAACAGCAGAAAAATGTACTTGCTTAAAAACAATGTGTGTAAATGGCTGTACTACATTTAAGCATAAGTAGTGAACATATCTTTTTTTAATCCAAAATATGATGAAGGGATGAATACTAATCTAGTTGACTATTCAAATGTTAAGTATTACAGCTGCATCCCATTCACATTAAAATGTATTATGCATTAATATTTATTATACAAATTGAAAACACAACTGAAGAATGTATGCTCAAAAAACTGGAAATACAGGGCTGGCCCGGTGGCGCACTGCAACAGTGCGCCGCTTGGGAGCGTGGCGGCGCTCCCGCCGAGGGTTCGGATCCCACATACAGACCGGCC
>NW_007727436.1:179497-184211 GCF_000696425.1 Galeopterus variegatus
CGGGCGCAACACTGAGGGTTGCGATCCCGTTGCCGGTCCCGGTCTGGTACGGGTGCGACACTGAGGGTTGCGATCCGTTGCCGGTCACGAAAAAAGACAAAAAGGAAAAACAAACAAACAAACAAAAAAAACTGGAAATACAAGATACAGAATAAAGCTTGAAAGCAGACAGAGTTTGTAACATTTTCTCCTAAACTTTTATTTTAAAATTTTGTCATGACTTTCCCAATTTCTATTCTCTTTGGGAGACTGGGGGGAGAATAACTATTTATAAACTGCCTATTAAATACATTCCTTATTCCATGTACCACACTAATCAAGGCACAATTTGAGACACCAGGATTCAAGAATATTTCTCTAATAACCAAGGAAAGAAATTTAAGGTTATGACAGCAGACTTAAAAAAGAGACTGAAAAAAGTTTTACACATAAAAACTATAAAACAAATATCAACATTAAGGAATATATACTTTTAAGAATATCTGAAGTACATAGTAAATGTTTCAATAAATTTAACTGAATGAAAAGATCAGATTTCTAATCATTGTTTTTAAAAAATTAAGCTAGGAGAATAATGAAGTAAATTACTTATCTCTTCTTTGTTCCTCAACAAATATTTCACGAGGTATCATTTTCATCAAATTATGGGTAAGAAAAGATGATGAATACATTTTTCTCAATTGAATAAGGGGTATGAGCAAGAATACTGAAGAATTACAACAAATTTAACCTCAAAAGAGAACACCAGTAATGTAATGACATTTTAAACTCTCTGCCATACACAAGATCTCTGTATAAAAAGATCAGAGATGTAGGACACTCACCAATGGAATATCACGAGCCTTTTCTATACGAACTATTTTTACAGTTTCTCCTCCATACTGGCCAATGCTTTCATAAACTCTCTCATCTGTAATGGGCTCTAGCTGCATTTCCTGCTCAGCCACCTTATCATGTGCCAGTAAAAGTGCCTGTTTCAAAGAAATCCAAAGCATTTTAAATAACAGCACAATTTATTTCTATACAGTGATTTTTAACCTAACCATGTACCTAGTATTCTGATCATTAAATCTTTAAAAGTACTATAATCAATTATATGTCCAGATCTGTTTCCAAACTTTCCAACTTAAGTTCAGATGCAACCCTGCATCTTTTAGAGCTAATAATAACTAAAGATGTGTTAAGTACCAGAGCATACTCTGGAATGGGCTATGAAAAACTAAAATGCTTATTATGCTTCATAAAAACATAATCAATTTAAAGGCCTAAACACCCTAATAATTAAAATTTATGGAAAATATAACCCGAAAAAGGGAGAAATTTTTGTCCGATTTTTAAAGAAGAAAAACATTGCTTCAAAAATAATTTGGTTAATTTTAAATATGAACATATATAATCCAACAATAATAATTTTGCAGAGGGGGTTGTAAACATCAAAACAGGCTAGATAATATTTGAGGTCTCTTCTAGCCCTAGGAGACTGATTTTTAAAAAAAAAGATGAATACTGGAAAAACCACATATGTAATGCTCTGTCCATTTTCTACCTGAATATGTGGAGCATTCAACAAAGCAGTTAATTCTTGTCCTTCCTTCTGATGGATTGGCTTCAAAACAGTTTGTACCTATGAAATAAAAATAGATTATTCTTCCTAGGTTATAGGAACTAGCAGCACCTATGTAAGGTAGTATTTTTCAAAAAGTACAAATTAAAATGTTAAAAAAAAATACTTGAAAGGAAAACACTAAAAAAGAGTTATGAGAAAAAATCAGAATGTTATTTTTTCCCACAGAGTTTTCTATCTTGTTAATACTTGAAAGGAAAACACTAAAAAAGAGTTATGAGGGGGCCGGCCCGGTGGCGCACTGGATAGTGCGCAGCTTGGGAAGCGCGGCGGCGCTCCCGTATCATAGGTAACAACAGCTCTCCCTATTTAAAAAAACAAAAACAAAAAAATCACTACGTAAGATTTTGCTATTTATGCTTATGAATGAACTACTTCCATCTTGGAAGTTTCTCCCAACATACTATAAAATATACTAATAATGATTACATAAGGGAAGAAAAACTGTTCTAACAGTTACCTTGCTATTGGATAGTTTCTTAATCCTATATTTATGTAACTATATTTAAAATCAGAGTTGACAACTTAAAGAGTTACAGACTAACAAAATCAATTATATGAGCGTAACAGAATAATCACCACAAAGTGAATTAATTACATTTAAAAATTTCCCAAAGTCAAGTAATCTTTGCATTCCTAGGATAAACTCCTCTTGTTATAGTTTTTTTAGCCCCATTTCCTTATCTGTAGAATGCCACTTACCATTTCAGCTTCAAAGACTGACTGAGATAATCTCAAACTATCTGCATTCATGCTTCTTTTTTCTTTTCTAAAGCTGTTGGTATTTTTTTTCCTTCATCTAACTTATCAAAGGTTTTCCTATTTTCTTGTACTTTTCAAAAACCAGATTCTAATCCTATTAAATCTTCTTTCCATTTAAATAATGTAATTCCTTTCTTCTGTTTTAGTTATTTATTTTTTCAGTTTCCAATCGCTTGAGCTATGCATGTTCAGTTCATTTATTTTCCATCTTTTCTCTTCTACCATAAATATTTAAAGGTACAAATTTTGCTCTACAGACTACATATTTCCCCAAAGATTATACTGTGTGCTTTCACTGTTAATCTGATTTTCTTCCCTTTTCTATCCCCAAACCCAATTACCCACCAAAAACAGCACTTTGGTTCTGTTATCTGAATTATTGCAAAGTTATCACCATTAATGAAAACATACAGAAGTAAATCCACATATAGAACTTTTTTTATATGAGTAACTCATGATTAAAACAGAAACTCCAGTAATTCTACACTTTTCATGGCCACTTTAAATCATTTTATCAGTAATTACCCTATCAAACCTAACAGATGATAATTTGGGTATTAACTAATTTTACCCCAACAAGTGGATCAATGCAATGACAGTACCAAAACCAGTCTGTCTTCTGGTATTGGTACCTAGAAAAATGTTTCTAATTTTATATGTATAAAGAGGATGGCATAGCAAATAATCTTCTTCAAGAACTCCATTAAAATCTTACTAATGGACAAGGGCCATGATCCAAAATTATGGATAGCTAAAAGCTGATCTTTTAAAATAGCGTGTTTTCATTCTTAAAATTTATGAAATCTATATTAATTTAAATAAAATTTATATTCCCTGATCATAAACGTTTTGATAGCTGAAGAAAGCAACTCTGAAAGGAAAGATAAGTTTGGATTAAAAATGTGCCAAGGGCATACAAAGTGTACCAAGTCAACTCATCTATTTTCTGTACTAGACATTGTTTCCTATTTCTACTTTTAAGTCAGCTCTTAAACATCTCTGAAATCTTTCCTTCTAAAAAAATTCAGAACGTCTATGAGAGCTTACACCCTTCCTCTATTAACCCAGATGTTATCTATTCCAGGGTCAACATGTATCATCAGCTACTTCTACAAAGGCCTAAGGAATTAAAAGGCTCTTCTTATACCCTACTGTCTCCTTTCCATTGGCCTATAAAAATGTTCTAATCTCTTATCTTTAAAAATACTCTATCCTGACCTTATACTATTTTCTAGCTATATTACTTTTTCTTCTTTTCCTTCAGAGGCAAACTTCATTTTCATTTTAAACTAACTTCTTACATGACAGAAATAGTAAGTGTGAAAAATCAGAAAATAGAGAACCAAAAGGAAGAAAATAGAAGACTTTTATTATACCTGAGGATAATCACCTTGATATATATCCTTCCTGTATTTTTATACTCGTTTTTACCAAGATATTCACCTCGAGATATATATATCTGACAAAGGACTTGCAATCAAAATATACTAAGAACTCTTACAACTAAATAGTACCAACAATCTGAATTTTAAAATGGGAAAAACATCTGACCAGATATTTCACAAAAGAAGATAAGAAAATGGCCAATAAATATGGAAAAATGCTCAACATAAGTAGTTATTATGGAAATGAAAACTAAAACAAGATATCATTACACACCTGCTAGAAGGTTAAAGAGGAAACAACCCAAATACCCATCAATAGGTTAAAGAAATTATAGGATATTCATACAATGGAATACAGATGCTCCTTGACTTGAACCCATCCTAAGTCGAAAATATTTTAAGTTGAAAATGCATTTAATATACCTAACCTACTGAACATCATAGCTTAGCCTACCCTACCTTAAAGATGCTCAGAATATTTACGTTAGCCTACACCTGGGCAAAATCATCTAACAGAAAGCCTATTTATAAGTGTTGAATATCTCATATAATTTATTGAATATTGTACTGATAAGGAAAAACAGAATGGTTGTATGGGTACTTGAAGCATAGTTTCTAATGAATGTGAATTGCTTTTGCCCCATCGTAAAGTCAAAAAATTTTAAGTCAAACCAACATAAGTTGGGGACTGTCTGTACTACTCAGTAAGCAGATACACGAACAACATAGATGAATCTCAAAAACATTACGTTGAGCAAGACTGATACATGAACAACATAGATGAATCTCAAAAACATTATGCTGAGCAAAAGGCAGACACAAAAGACTACATACGGGAGCTGGCTGATGAACTCAGTTGGTTAGAGAGTGGTGCAGCTAATACCAAGGTCCAGCGTTCAATCCCCGTACCCACCACCACAAAAGAAAAAAAAAAAAAAAAAAG
>NW_007727436.1:184221-188389 GCF_000696425.1 Galeopterus variegatus
AAAAGATTTGTGTTCTCTATCGATTCTATTTATCCATGAACTTTTTGAAGATCTCTTGTTACATTATAATTATATGTATACATTATATATGTATGCATATTACATACACATATTTACATTATGTATACATATACATACATCTATATTATATTTTGCCTTTGCTACCTTTTATCTGACAATTGTTTTTATCAGTTTATTTTTGTTTATTTATTTATTTATTTTTAGCTGACCAGTTCTTAATTATCTCAGTAGTGAGAAAAGAGTCAGAATTATTATGAAATGTTTAGTAATGACATTTTGCATAGCCGTCATTTTTTTAAAGAATTCAGAAAAGATTTTATTTTCTTTTCCTTAACCCTCCCAGCAATTTGAATAAGTAGTAAACATTTTCAGCATTATTTCTAGGCTTATCTGCAGCTTAGAACCTGGAGGGCTGAGAAGAAATATGATTTGCCAAACAAAATGCTCGAGGGGAAGTCTAAACATCCAAAACAAACTTAAAAACTGAGGTAATATTTGTTGACATAGTAGAAAACAACCAAATATGTGGACAAAGGCAAATTTGTAACTGAATCCCATTTTATTACCTGTCCTATGTGTCTACCATAATATAGATACTAGTCATATATATATATATAATTTTTTTTTTCCTTTTTGTCTTTTTTACTGACCGGTAACGGGATCGCAACCCTCAGTGTCGCACCCGTACCGGGGACCGGCAACGGGATCGCAACCCTCGGTCTTGCACCCGCACTGTGCTCAGCCAGTGAGCGGGAACCGGTCTCCACATGGGATCCAAACCCTTGGTGGGAGCGCCGCCGCGCTCCCAAGCGGCGCACTCTCCAGTGCGCCACCGGGCCGGCCCAAGAGTCATATATTTTAATTCTACTTTTCCACAAACTTTCTGAAGTATCATCATATTGTCTTATTCCATTTATATGAAATGTCCATAAATGGCAAATTTGTAAAGCAGAAAGCAGATCAGTGGATGCCTGGGGGGTGGAAGAGGTGGCTGTCTGCACAGGGCCATGTGGGAGCTTTGTGGAGTGATGCATGCTTCTATAACTTGACAGCACTGGTACTTTTAAAATTGTGAAATATGTGAATGTTAACTATCCTAAAACTAATATTCGAAATTAATTTTAAAGTCCTCTTTAACCATTTCTTTCTCCTCCAAGGCATTTCCTCCTCTAGTTTTTTGCCTTTCTCAACTCCTAAAACCCTTTTAAAAACTCCTTTATTTCCACCCTTCCATTGTCTATATCAACTTTTCTCAACTGGAGCAATTTTGATCTCTCTTGATTCTCATTCTCTTTTGCACCTATTGTTCTATTCAGCAAAACAAAGGCCCAGTACTAGCTGGACAGACCTTCCTCCAAAAGATAGGGAAAGGAATGATTACAATGATTTATTACACTATATTTGTGTATTTTATTTTATTACACTATATTTATGGTTACACTATATTTGTGAATAGTATAAGATCAAAGTAATGTTGGTTATTTCAATCTGTGTAAGGAAAGTAATTTTCAGGAAAACCATTTAAACTATAAGTAAATATGATCATTTTTAAAATAAAAAATCATGCATACAAGCATTAATTTAACAAAATGACTACAGTAACAATTTTTTAAATAAAAAATCTTGCATAATTAATTTCAATAATAAAAGATGAACTCAAGGAATAGCTTTCAACTAGCTCTATTTATTTATTTATTTATTTAAAGATGACCGGTAAGGGGATCTTAACCCTTGACTTGGTGTTGTCAGCACCACGCTCTCCCAAGTGAGCCACGGGCCAGCCCCTCAACTAGCTCTTTTAAACTCTAGTGGATGGAAAGTGTCCTCTTTAGAAACAGGTCCTTGGTCACTTTCCTAAGTCCTTAGCAACACTAGACTTCTCTCAACCGCTTTTGCACATAGGGTCTTTGCAATCTCAAGGAGGTCAATGAGGAAAATATCTCCCTTTGGGACCATTCTGTGCTAATCCAAACAGTACTTCCTAGCCTTTTATACAGGTCTGTAGCTCTGGAAGTCCTACCCTCTCCCCAGCCCATTTTCTGTCTCATGTTTGTCTCAATGAGGAAAATATCTCCCTTTGGGACCATTCTGTGCTAATCCAAACAGTACTTCCTAGCCTTTTTTACAGGTCTGTAGCTCTGGAAGTCCTACCCTCTCCCCAGCCCATTTTCTGTCTCATGTTTGTGAAGGGCTTCCATAGTCATTAGTTTTTATAACATCAAAATAACTTAAAAACCTATAATAATGACAGAATGTCCACCCCCCAAAACAGGAGATGGTTTATTTATACCCTTTTTAAATCTTCAATTTCAAAGGTGTTTGCAGAACATATTAAACACTGACCATCAACTAGCATCAGAAACTAGAATTTAAAAGTCAACATGTTAACAAAGAAACTCTCACAGTACATTCAAATTTAAGAATCTGGAATGTCTACACAGTTTTTGTAAGGGAAAAACTTCAAAAACTTCAAAATACCTACAACTAATAAATCTTAGGAATTATATATTTATGATAATTATTAGTATTCATTTATCTCAATTTATAATGTACAATGCTTAAAATTAATAAAACTATACTAAAAGCATTAAAAATTTTGGCTCTCTAGTAAACTCAAATATTTCCATTTATATGAAATGTAAATTACTATCCAAATTTTGATTAACTTTTCATGAAACAGAGCTCTGACTCTGAACTAAGAATATTTTTTTTCAGGATAAAATGCATATAGCAAATTTTTTCTATCACAATAGATTATTAATGTGTGATCAGTAGTAACTAATTCAAACAAGTCTCATGGTCACATAGTATTTTCCAATAATACTGCCTTACTATTACTAATAATTACATTGTAGATATCAACGAGATGTTTAGAATACGTACCTCTTGTGCAAGATCTTGTGCATTGGAGATAAGAGGAAATGGAGGACTGGCCTTGTTCATGTGTACTGTGACAGCGTTGTGTATCTTAAATGCATTCTGGAAATCTTTATTTTGTACAAGTTGTAAAAGCAGTGAAATATCCTCCTGGCTCTGAGAATCTACCAAAGTATGTTGGATATGTTTAAGTGAAGAAAACAAGTCTTCCACTTCTAGTAGGAGAAGGAAAAGGTATCCAAAAATTAATTGTTTTGGTCTTAATTCAACATGTGTTTTATGATAAAATTTCTCAAACTAGTAACAATTTAAGTTTTCAGAAAAAAACACCCAAAACCTACATATATTTTTGAGTGTCAATCATTGTCATTTTACTGATTTTTAAGTAAAACTCCTTAAAAATTATACTACAGAATGACTTTCATTTTTAAAAGTGTTTTAATTATAAAATACACACTCACTATAAAAATAAATGAGGGGAGTAACAAAGAAACAAATTTAATACCATCAATAATCCCATCACCTAGAAACAAGTTTTTTCCATAACATCTTAGGGTATTTTTAAAAATTTCATTTAACAGTAAATTGTAATTGTTTTCCCACATCCCTAGTCTTTTAAAACATTATATATAATAGCTTCGTGATATTCTGCTAAACCATAAGTCATAATAACCATTTACACTAAAGATGAACATTTAGGTTGGTTCTAATTTTTTTGCTATCATAAGTAGTAATAAGCATTTCAGTACATCATAATCATTGCTTCATATAAGTTTGTCTGGGTTTTTAATGTTTTCTTAAAATAATCCAGAGAAACAGAACTTTAAAATAAAATTCTGACATATTAAAAGCCAGACAGCTTTAGGGAAGTTTTACTAATTTACATCCCATTTGCTATCTTTTCACCAATGTATTACCATTTTCAAAAATCTTCAATTTCTTTGATTAATAAGGAGGCTGAATTTTATTCATATTTACCAGGCACTTCTTTTATGGTCCATAAAACTCTAATGAATATGTGAGTCTCCTAAAATTGCACTGAAAGTTGTGCACATTTGTAGGGGTATTGCGCCTGTTAGTGTGCATACACAGCCCATGTGTTTTTCTGGGAAATGGTTATTCTAGAATGGTTAAGAACCACAAGTAGCCTCCCCTAACAGGGGGTGTGGGTGTGGGTGTGTGTGTGTGTGTGTGTGTGTGTGTGTGTGTGTGTGTGTGTGTGTGTGTGTGTGTGTGTGTGAGAGTTTGTGCATATATTCTGACGTATTTA
>NW_007727436.1:188399-194622 GCF_000696425.1 Galeopterus variegatus
TCCCTTCTTCCCTAACAGGGGTGTGTGTGTGTGTGTGTGTGTGTGTGTGTGTGTGTGTGTGTGTGTGTGTGTTCCCTAACAGGGGGTGTGGGTGTGGGTGTGTGTGTGTGTGTGTGTGTGTGTGTGTGTGTGTGTGTGTGTGTGTGAGAGTTTGTGCATATATTCTGACGTATTTATTGGAAATAGTTTTCCAATTTTTCCATTTGTCTTAATTATATTTGTGGTTACTTTTCTTGTAGTTTCAACTTTTATGTGTTAATTAAGAGTAATCTACCTCTTCCTGTGTGATTTCTTTCACTGTTTCTATGCTTATAAACTTCTTTCCACAGGTCATTAAATAAATATTTACATACATTTCTTCTCACTTCTTATGGCTTCTATTTCATTTTAACTATTTAACTTTAACCCACCTAGAATTTATTTTGGCATGTATTTGAGAAATTTTAACTTTATTTCTTTTCTTCCAAATGGTTAACCAATTATTCTAGTACCATTTATTAATCAATCCTTCCTTTTCCACTGATTTATGATGCTACCAAATTCTTACACATATCGTGGTCTATTTACCAGAACTACAATGTCTTATGATAGTAGCATTATAGTCTGTTCCTACTGATATAACAACTACTTGCTTATTACTTTTTGAAAAATTTCTTGACTATTCAAAATTAATTATAAATCATTTTTCAAGATATTTCTCACTCTTTCTTTCCCATTTTTCCAAAAAGAAAAGTGCTACTGAGATTTTCACCGAAATCAAACCTGTAAATGAGTCTGGGAAAAACTTATAGCAAATACTATCTATCTTACACACAGTCACATGGAAAAAATTTCCCCATTTAAGTCTTTTTGTTAGTTTTCTTCATATAAAGCCCGCAGAAAAGCTAATGATTCTTATACATTTTTTATCTTTTATCCCACTATTTTAACAGTAGTTAAGTTTGAAAATAGATTCTAATAGTTCTTCTGTTGATTCTTGAGGTTCCCTATCTTTTCCCCCAAAATCAAAAGAGCTTTAGTCTTCCTTACTCTCTCTCTCTCTATATATATGTGTGTGTGTGTGTATATATATATATATATATATATATATATATATATATATGTTTAGTCATCAGTAGTTTAAAATGCAAAAGAATTGGAAACAAGTTAGAAAGTCAAAACTGCCATTAGGATGACCCAGGAAGTTGTGACCCAGAGCTAGTTAAAACTTGAGCGACAGCCAGAAATTAGCCATACGCTGATACAAGAGTATATAGGAAGAACACGGAATGTCAGATTCCATCAAATTCAAAGGTTACCACAGAATTCCCTAAGAGTGTAAAGAATTCCCTAAGATTATAAAGAATTCAACAGTCTTAAAGTATCTTCAGAGCAAAACAGGAAAACATTTAAATATCTTGGAAGAAAAAAAAATTACCAAACCAACAGAGTAGTTAAAGTAATTGGCTACAATCTTATGGGGATTATAGACTTCCCTTAGTGGTTAATTAAATACCTGTTAAAAATTTTAGCAATTGTCAGATTTTTCTCATTGCCCTGACAGTCAGGAGCTTCAGCTCTTCTGCTGACTGAAATCAATAAACAACCTTAGCCCAGAAGATAACTGTCTCCCTCATGGGTCTCTTCAAATCCAGGGAGATTTAAATTTTTTAAGACTAAATAATTTCTGCAAAATCTCTCCTGTGTACCAAAGCCACCCACAAAGACACTAAGATACAGGTATTATAACAAAAATATCTGTAGTTCTACCTTTCAGCTATAACTACTGGTATTATTTTGTTATATGAGTATTATACAGCCTTTCAGACTTTTTTTGATGCTGATCTAACCATATAGATGACACTGTAAATACTGTTTTGCAACCCAATTATGCTATTTATTCTATTTATTAGATAAATTCCTAGGATGAAATTACTGATCAAAAAATAAAAACATTTAAAACTTGGATACACATTGCCAAACTGCCTTTCAGATTTTTACCAACACTTACTCCTACCAGCAACAAACATGACTGTTTTGGGGCCGGCCCGGTGGCGCACTGCTACAGTGCGCTGCTTGGGAGTGTGGCGGCGCTCCCGCCGAGGGTTCAGATCCCACATACAGACCGGTTCCCGCTCACTGGCTGAGCGAGGGGCGGGCGCAGCACTGAGGGTTGCGATCCCGTTGCCGGTCCCGGTCCGGTACGGGCGCGACACTGAGGGTTGCGGTCCGTTGCCGGACACGAAAAAAAGACAAAAAGGAAAAAAAACAAAAACAAACATGACTGTTTTCACAAACACACATCAAATGAAGGATTATTAATCTTTTAATTTTTGGTGATTTGGTAAGGCTGAACATATTTTTACAAAGTATAGCCATTTGTATTTCTTCTTTCATCTACTTTCTGTTTATCTTTTGCCCATTTTTCTACGAGTTTTTTTCTTAGTAATTAGAGTTACACTGATTATATAGATGCTGCAGTCTTGAGTTCATGTCTGCTTTTTCATAATTATTCTATTACGATACTGCTCAGACAGGAAATAGGAAATTTTATGGTTGGTCCAAAAGGGATGTTAGCTTTAAAGTTCTAGAAGTAAGTAGGCTTCTTGTGTTGACAGGAACTGAGGTAAGGAATACAGATTCCAGAGAAAGATGAAATCTGGTCAATGAGTTCATATTGTGTTAATATTGAGGAGTTATAAAACTATAAAGACTATCTCAGGGTCAAACTAGAAATATCTTTCACTCAGGAGGTCAGGGACAAAGATAGGATCTATATGAATAGGAACATAAAGCAGAAAAAAAATACAACTGAGTCTCAAAGAGGTTGATGACCTAGTACCTACTTGCATTTCAGAACAAGACTAATTAATGAATAATGGGAGAACCTGAGAACCATGCCAATCCTAGAAATATCAACAGATTAAAGCCGGGATTAAGGTTTAAATTTTTTAGGTTAGCATTAAGACTAATTTGAACTTGTTCCAAGTATCATCCTTTATAAATTCACACACCTCTATGCTGTCCTACTCACGTTTTTGTTCTTTAATAGTAAAAACTGTTTTCACTGAAATTGTCTCTTCTTAGGAGTTGTCTCCAGACTCATTAATCAATGCTGCCAGACTACACTGAGGTCACTTGCATTTAAGCTCAACTTTTATAATTAGTTACTACTAACCATTACTGAAAAATTAAGAATACGTATTTGACTCAATTACATGTTAGTCATTGCCATTACTGTACAGTACGATATGGAATAACTTCATATTTTTATATGTATTATTTTATTTAATCCTCAAAAAGACCTTGAGAAACTTTTCCCAATTTAAAAAAAAAATTGAAAACTTGAGACATACATAAGATCAAATCTCTACAGATGGAGAAAGTGCAGTAGAGAATGATTAAATGACTTGCCTGAAGTCATACACAAAATGGCACCAGATGAGAATCTATTTGTTCAACTTCTAAAGCAGTACTTTTTCTGCTACACTTTTTTTCCCCCCAAATTCTAGGGCTTGATTGTTATATATCATTTGTTTTAGAAAAGCTATCCTGAGACATCTTTTTGCTCAAACAGCAATATCTAATGTACACTGACACATGTTTAAGAGCTTACACTCTAGCTATATTGCTATGTATCCTTAGGAGAGAGAAATCTCTAGTTAATTGTTTGTGCATGTTCACACATATCATGAAGAGACCTGTGTTTACTCTCAAAATGCTATTTTTATAATACTGTTGCATTTTACTTCTGATATTTAACCGAGTGTCTTATTTTTAAATATTTTCTCAGACTATTTTGTTTCATCTAAACATCACAATAGTACACTAGGTAGTATACTTGGGAAGCTCAGCAAAAGAAACCAAAACTGCAATTTCTGTGAACACAGAGGATATGAACCTTTTTGAGAAATGCTGTAAAGTATCTTTGACAGTGCTGCACTAGCCTGGATAACCAACTAGCACAGCAATATTGATAACTATGATTTAAATGGATAAAGTTTTTAGATAAATTCCATAGCTGCTTTCATGAACAATTTAGCTGGGAAAGTTTCCAGACAGCATTCTTAGGAAGGAAAGCTGCCCAAAGAACTCTCATCCTTCAGGCTCAAATGTTTCCACTAAAAATGTTTAACGAACAAGTAGAACACATTAAGTAACCAGACACTCCAAAGAGTTTTCAAAATTTCATTAATTTTATGTAACTTCACAAGATGATATGAACTAAAAACTACATGTAGATGAAACAAATAACACAAGCCCTTTGATGAAATCAGTATGCATTTACAAATAAGTTTTATCAACTTAACGAACATTAAAAATTATGCTGCTTCTGTCCAATAACTGTTTTATGGTCACAGAGAAAGTAATAAATACCTATGGCTTTAGTCTTAAAAACTGATTATGATAAATGAAATGAGTTTATGGTCTTAACTCTTTATTAATAACTCTGACAGTCTTTTCTTTGATATTAAGTATGATATAATTAATAATATATATATATATTAACTGTTGGTAAAATTAACTCAGGGAGTCTTGTTTTGACAGAAATTCTCATTTGTATTTTGGTTTCATATAAAAATTCTTAATTTCAAAGGTTTAAATTCAAAGTTGTAGTTTTAAAAAACTTTGTTCCTAAATGATACATTTTTAAAAGCACATCACAAACATATTATTCAAGAACAGTTCATTTTCTACACAAAGAAATGTTTCATTTTCTGATGGTTATATCTGTTACTTAAAAATACACCTAAGTTCTTCAACTTGATTTTGAGTGGAAATTGTTTCAAAGTTCCCATCACCACCTTTAACATTTCATACAACACATAAATATTGATTATATATGTTAGAAGAGGGAATATATGATCTTAAAATAAGAAAAATCACTTACATTTGGCTTTGGGATTCACCTAATCAGATCCACCGATCCCCCCCCTGAACTCTCTCCTCCTACCTTGGCCCTCTCCTGAAAAACTGAAATGTAAAAAATAAATAAATAAAAAAAGAAGACTCTAAAACAGGCAACAGAAAGCAATCACCAAGAGTAACTGTATCCGAAAATTCTGTTTTCAAACACATAAAACTCTGGGCACCCATATGGGAGAATTTTTTGGCTATAAAGGCAAACGCTAAAATTGGCTTCATTCTGTCCTAGCCCAAGAGGTGAAAAAAGGATCCTATCCTCTCCCATGTCCATCTCAAGAAAAAAGTAAAAATTAAACATTAAAAATAAAGAAATCTCCCTCAGTTGACAGGATTCCACCTTCAGGGTTTTTTCAACTTTTAAGTCTTAACTGCTAAGTGCAACTTTTTTAGCATTTTGCATTTTTAAGCAAGCTAGTGAGGCATGACAGAGCAGCAGTGTGTAAATGTTACTGTGATGGACTTCCTTCTAGCATGTTGCAGTTTTGTTCTTAATAAATTGATAAGTGATAGAACTGTAAAGTTAATTGTGTACATTTGAAACATGACAATGAAAATTTAAAATGTAGCTTCCATACTTCACATAATTTCAAAGTATTTTATTTTTATCAGTGTTAAATAGCTTTTTGTACAGGCTTCAATCCGTTTTTCTGAAGTGTGCTGTTTTTTTCACAAAAGTAACTATAATCTTTTGACATCCCATGGAATTGCCCTTTACATATTGCAACTTTTTAAACTTACCATATTTTTCAAAATTAGCTTTTTTGGAGGGAGTAGAATTCCCACTTGCTGAATGATACTAAACTGTTATTTGGGCTCTTATATTTAAGTGCTGAGAATTTATAAAAATTTAGTCTTTAGCTTTTTAGGTTCTCCACTACAGTTGGCTGTACATAAAAATAAAGAATATAAAGTGATCCCAAAAGTCATTTAAATGTATCTTCCCACTAATATGTACTTTTGAGAGTATTTTGTTCATATATACTTTCACCATTAAATTGAAAGTCTTTAGCTTCTTCTGATATATGTGAATCATTTGTTCTTCATTGTACTTTGGGGGAGAGGATATTTTAATATAATTTTTGCCTAAATCAAGCAGCCCCCTTTCCCTTTGAATGTTAATTTTCAGATGTCAAAAATTGGTGAACTAAGGCTGACCAGTTAGCTCTGTTCATTAGAGTGTGGTATTATAACACCAAGGTCAAGGGGTTCATATCCTAGTACTGGCCAGCCAACAAGAACAACAACAACAAAAAAAACTAAGAAAATTTGGTGAACCATATATTTTGGAAGTGAGGCTGCAATATACTTAAATTTAAGT
>NW_007727436.1:194632-208470 GCF_000696425.1 Galeopterus variegatus
TATAGAACTGTCATATGACCCAGCAATTGCACTCCTAGGTATATACCCAAAAGAACAGAAAACAGATGTTCAAACAAAAACTTACACATGAATGTTCATAATAGCACTATTCACAACAGCCCAAACAAGGAAAGCCAAATGTTCTCCATCAACATATGAATGGATAAACAAAACGTGGTACATCCACACAATGAAATATTATTCAGCCATAAAAAGGAATGAAATACTGATAGAAACTACAACATGGATGAACCCTGAAAACATAATGCTAAGTTAAAAGAGGCCAGCCATAAAAAGGAATGAAATACTGATAGAAACTACAACATGGATGAACCCTGAAAACATAATGCTAAGTTAAAAGAGGCCAGCCATAAAAGGCATATACTGTGAGATTCCACTCATATGAAATGTCCAGAATAAGCAAATCAAAAGAGACAGAAAATATATTAGTGGTTGTCAGGTCTGGGAGAAGGGGAGAATGCAAACTGACTATTAATAGGTACAGGGTTTCTTTTTAGGGTGATGAAAATATTTTGGAATTGTAAAGTAGTGATGGTTGCACAACCTTGTACATATATTAAAACCAAATTAATTGTACACTTTAAAAGAGTGAATTTTATGGTATGTAAATTATATTTTAATAAAGCTATTATTTAAAAAATGAAATAAAAAACTACTGGTTAAGATATGCAAATTAATTTCATGGACTAGAAGTTTAGATGATCTCTCTGGTAGCTTCTGGTTCTTGCAAAAATTAAATTTTATTCAAACCTACAGTGTGCTTATAAACATGTTTTCATTTGGTCCTCTAGAAAATTCTAAAACTGAGGCTCAGAAAAATTAAGTATCTTGCCCAAGGTGAATAGCAATTAAATGACAATAAATAGTATTTACACTCAGTTCTAACTCAGATGTCCCTGCACTTTCCAATATGCGATTATGTCATGTATTTCTGAACATGCCACAAAATAATGAAGCAAATCTCTGCAAGAGAAAAACAGTTAAAACCTACTATTATTTAATAAGTAGAATGAAGTTTTGACACGTGTCGAAGACTGAATGATGCAGCAATTAATTATTTTTCAGTAGAATAGTATTTAACAATCAAAATGTACAAAACTATGTATATACTCTACTGAATTTTTAAATCCTCATTTCAGGTTAGCTCTAATTTTAGCAATTGGACTAAATGACAAAATTCTCAAATGGTACCACACTTTAAACATTAAACCTAGTACTAACAGGTTTAAACATTTCCCTTTCAAGAAAAAAAAAAAAAGTCCCTGAAAGAATGCTAATAAAGCTTATCTGGAAATATATCTGTAGCAGTTAAGCAAAAATTGATAGCAAAATAGAAGAAGTAGGCTGAACTAAAACTCAAGATTTATTGGCACTAGAATTTTGTTTGTTGGCTTTAAATACAAAAAAAAGGTTGACAGTCTTCCCTAGTTTATTCCTTTTAAATATTCTGTCTATTGTATTTACTTGTCCACATTCCAAGCCCAAAATTACTTATTTGTGAAAACAAAAACAAACAAAACAGTGAAGTGTATAATCTAGAATTATCTGAAAATTATCCTACTCTATCTCATCCTACTGTAACCTGCATTCTGTTCTTTTCTTAGGATTTATCTCACAAGGTAGTTTGCTTTGATTATGAAAGAGAACAAAGAAAATATTTTATTTGTAGCAAAGTAAGCTTTAAAAACTACTGCCAATTTTAAGGAAAGCTTCTCAATCTATCAAAATTTTTACAACTTGTAATATTCATTATTCATTTATTATACATTGCCAAATTTACAAATACTTTCATTACAAATTAAAGTACCTAACCTTTCCAACCACATCTGCAATTCTTAAAAAAGTAGTTTGTCTACTCACAGATAAATGATGATGTATTGTTTGGAAACCGAAGGCTCCCTTTCAAAGAAATAAATCAGTTGCCTCATCCTTCTCTCATTTAATACAACGTTGCTGTTTCTGGCTGTGAAAAAGGCCAAGAGGTTGTCTCCTGTCATGTGTTTGTTAATCAAAACACTGGCAAGGAGACACACACAATTTTAAGGGAGTACTTGGGTTGTAGTTTGATGTGTTAGCAGATTATGAACCAGGAAAAAAATGTTTGGTAAAAAGCTATTACGTTTCATTTTAAATGAAAACGTAAAACTGAATATACAAAAAACTGAGGCTGTGACTGACAACAATCACCTTATAATTTATGCTAATTTTTCACATTTCGTATAATTAACTGACATTTCTATCAAGTGTATTAACATTAAATCAATCTCTTATTTCTCAAAATATTATCTTATTCTGTCCAAGAAATGAATTATAAATACCTGGTACTATATTTCAAGTTACTTTAAAATAAAATATGTGAAACAGCCCTTGGTTAAGTACCGCACAAAAGTATTTTTGAAAACCACAGTGGATTACAAATTGGAAGAACGTATAGCTGTCCTTTAAACCTGTAGAAAAGTCAGCAACAGAATATACAAACAGAAATAAGAAAAAAGCAAAAAAATTCAGAGAAATGATCTCCTATTTTCTGTGATTAGGTGAAAAACAAAGAAAACAACAACTTTTCCCCTATGTGAATCTGGTTTGGGCTATTTGTTTCTTTACTGCAATTACATGAACTATTAGGTGAACATTTATTTGTGCTTGATTCTAAGTAAAGCAAATGGACGAATACATTAATCTTAGAGAAATTTAAACAGAAAAACAGAAAAATCAACCCAGGCTTGGGCAGGATATATTACGACATAAACTTTGCCAATAGGCAATATTTACAGAGTACTTTAGTAAATAAATAATGAAGCGGTGGGAAATGAAGACTAGTAAAAGACAATCAGGAATAAAGTATTTTTACTTTAACGAAATCTTTAAGAAAAAAGAGCATAAAATTCCTTCATATAAATTTAAAAATATGTAATCTTTTAATTTTCACTGTAATCATAACATCTGAAGGCATTTAGCAAACTTTACTATCACTAAACACATACCTATGATTTCTTAAAACACAGAGAAGCATACACATTTGAAATGCGGATCCTGAATAAATTTATACAAAGAGGCAGATGGTGTAATATAACAGAAACTGTTCCAGACTTGGAATAAAGAGACTTAGTGAGGAACAAATATAGCATATATATGTCTTGTCAAATTAGAAAAAGGTGCTCTAGGCAGTCACAGCTCTGGTCTGGTGAATGAAATGCAGGCTGGATGTCAGTCTCCAATCAAACCCTCCACTTTGTGCAATATATGAATTCTAGAACTGGCAAATTCAAACTTGGCTCGACTGCTTATTAGACTTGTGTCTTAAACAAGTAATTTAACTGAGGTTCAATTTCTTTATCTTCAAAATGGAGATTACAGAATCCTGCTAACAGCATTAGTGTGGGTATTACATAGAATGCTGTTTGCTTAACCACCAAGTATAGGGCTCAATAGATACTTAAACAAATGGTAAAATGATGACAATGACAGCAAAAACTCCCTCCTTCCAAAGAAAAGTAGAAATATCTTTTTCAATCTAAAAAATAGTAAACCACCAAGAAATGAAATACTTCACCTGAGTTTGCCTGGTTTTAAAGGGAACAAATTAATGAATTTCTCAAACTGACTTCTATGAACTCCTAACACTATTTCGGTGAGCACTTGTATGTGTGTGTGCAAGTGTGCACATGTGCATGCAGGAAGGGTGGGTCTGTAAATACAATGATCAAATATCTGAAGTTTGGGAACATGAGTTCAATATCAATCTCTCTTGTAGATTCATAATGCCGATAACATTCTAAAGGCTCTAAGAAATCCTGTAATAAGCAGCTGTTTAACTCATTTAACCCAGTGTTCTCAAAATATATTTGGTCACAAACTCTTTTTTTGTTGTGGTTTATATCTATTAACATTTCACTGGACTAGTTTTTTTGGTGGTTTTTTTTTTTTTTTTTTCATAGAGAAGAATTTGGAGATAGCATAAGAAATTTAAAGACACATTTCATATGATGTCATATGAACAGCACCAGTTCTTATTGACAGTCATTAATGAAAGAAATCAAATAGATTTTAAGCTAAAGTTATTAATTCCATTACTATTTTACAAACTTTAAGGAAATCAGAAACTCAAAATCTGAAAATTGTTTTTTCGGTATTTTGATATAAAAGTTTGTAAGTATGATATAAAAGGTGAATTTTAGGCCACATGTGGAACTTTTTATACCTACAAAACAAGTCACAGTAACTGAACATTTAAGCCACATGCTTTAACTCAATGATGGTTATGTGGCCTTTCCAGGAAAAGAACTGATCTTGGTCTGGACTTCAAATTGCCATTACTTACACTCTCTTAAAGCCTTCCTCCTTCCCATACACATTTATATTAAGGCATGAAAAAACTAAAGCAAAATATTCTCTATTATTCTGCTATTTTTACTTACCTAATATTTTCACAGCATAATGAGGACTTTCTAAGACAATTCCTTCCTCTGTATCAAATATAGGGTTATCTATTCCGGTCTTTGGAGGAATTTGGGCTAGTTTCTTAAGTCTCATGGAAGAATTAAGGTCAAGTTCTTGCTTTTTCCCTTCTTCTTCTCGCCTACGTCTCATGTCCTCTTGTTGTTGCCGAATTCGCTCCAACTGTGCACTTCGACGTACTGGCATCATCCTGGTGCCCAAATCTCCAGGGCAGTCAACAGCCATCTCTCGGTGCTTCTGATGTTCCTCTGGTGATGCAAGATCAACATTTTTTACTTCGCTGTCTGATTCCTCTGTAACATGCCCATTCATATAGGATGTTGTCATGGTTATCTACAAAAACCCGTACCACTTTTAACAAATCAATTTTTCCTATAAAGCCAATTCTCTTGATTCTGTAGTATAGAATCCATGTTACTTCAAAAAAAAATTTTTTTAAAAACTTCTCACATCACATAATAACGCTATGAAAAAGTATCCATGAAGGAAATCTAAGGGGAAAGATGGGGAAAAAACATATAAGAATTACATACAATATAAAAGCAGATTTTATATAGCCCACTTCCAATCTCCACGAAATATAGAAAATATCTAATAAGTACATAATATTATTTTGCTGTGTAGATCTCACACTTTACAGATAATGCTGAGGAAATCAAGGTGTTTCAAAAAAAAAAGTCCCCTTCCCAAAATTTGAGGCAACTATTCAATTTCACAGCTGAGAAAAATGATATACTGGAAAGTTTAGCAAAGCAGGAAAGTAAAAACTTTGGGTACTAGTTTGGTAGAGATTACGTTGCTTAAAATATGAAAAGATATATTAATCATCTTTTTATAGTTGTCTCAATACAGTACTTTATGCTCAATTAATACACATGGGATTGAAATATCTTCCTTGTTAACTGCTAAAGAAACTGATGATAATCAATTGATTTGGCATATACAGCCAGCCATGTTGGTGGCTCACTTGAAATACAGGCACTATTTTAGGGGACAATTAATTCATTTTCAGGACTTTTTGAAATGAAAAAGATTCTCAAAGAATAAGAAACTTTAATTAGCAGCTAAAGCATGTACAGGATAAAACTACATTAAATGAGAAAAGGACTACATGAGTTATCAGTCTTTATAACTGGTCACATTAAAAAAAAGATTAGGAATTTGACTGGCTTAAAAAAAAAAAGAGTGGGGGTTAACTCCTTATAAGTATTCATTTAGAGAAAATGGTAGTATCTGTTACCACTCAAAAAAATTCAAAAGTCATACCATAAAGCAAAAAGCACACATTGAACTTGGAAACAAGAAAACTGAATTTTCATTCCAGCTCTGCCACTTCCTCCAGCTTTAGGATTTTTTTTCTTCTTTTTTTTTTTTGTCTTTTTGTCTTTTTCCGTGTCCGGCAACGGATCGCAACCCTCAGTGTTGCCCCCGTACCGGACCGGAGACCGGCAACGGGATTGCAACCCTCGGTGCTGCTCCCGCGCCTCGCTCAGCCAGTGAGCGGGAACCGGTCTGTATGTGGGATCCGAACCCTCGGGCGGGAGCGCCGCCGTGCTTCCCAAGCGGCGCACTATCCAGTGCGCCACCGGGCCGGCCCTCTTCTTTTTTTAAAAAAAATTTTCTAGCTTTATGATTTAAGACCAGTTTCTCTCTCTGAAACTGATTCACCTGGAAAATCTAGCCATAGGATTGTTCTGAGTTTTAAATGAGATAATGTAGGAAAGTTATAAAATGAAAATATATACTTATATTAATTATTAATATTAATTTGATTCTATTTTAAAAATTTGTCAATATTTTAGACAAGAAAAATATCTTACTGGATGACACTGGCTTTTTGCATCAAGCCATTTCTCAGGCATAAATAGGCAGATTGTTTTTCCATGTGTAAACCCACACATTAAATCTAATTAGTCATCTTCTGCTCAAGACTTTAAAAATATTTACAATAATAAACCTACTACACCTCCTTGAGTTGAGTATCATTTCAGTAAATAGACTGGTTAGAGCACAATGCCAACTAATCAAGAGCCAGGTTTTCAGACAATATCCCTAATGCCAGCCAATCTCATTTCAAACGTCTCGGATCACAGTGCAAATAGAGGTAAAAGGTGGACCACTTTAACACAAACCCACCTAGGCTACCAGGAAAACCAACAGGCCAACATTCTGAAAAATGAATGTAAGCTACATGAACCACAAATATTACATTTTCACAATTTTGGTAGATTTTTCTGTCTTCCATCCAAATCTTAGCTTCTTTCTTTCTTTATAATTGTGTAATCAACACATAAGTACCTTACTTACCATTAGATTGCCTCCTTTTTCATTAAAATGAGAGCTATCAGATTTATGTTAGGTAATTCTTAAAATTTATATGTTGATTATAAACAAATGCAAATTCAACTTTTTCACTGTTTTCATTACAAATGAGCAAAAATTTGTGGAAGAGTTACTGTAGTGCTATGCTTAATTTTAATTTAAAAAATCTAGGAGTGTACATATTTCTGGAAAATTAAAATTCCCAACCATCTCTATTCGCAACAATTATTGAATACTAAAAATCAAATTTAACAATGTATTTTTTACATAGTATATTTTCTAATCTACAAAAATTATGATCTGAAATTAAAACTCAGTTTAAACACTCTAAGGCTATGTCCATATATACTACACTAAATCATGAAAGAAAATTACAGATCACGTAAGAGACACAGGGCCAGGTAACCTAGGTCAGAATTCTCATGCTTGGACTATTATTCCCATGCCTGTCTATCTGGATCTAGTATTTTACTCTCAGGAAAATTTCTGCAACCTGATATAAATCTGCTTAAAATTCTATTTTGCTTATCTCCCCTGGACTGTTCAGTCTACTGGGAGAGGCAGCAAAGAAAATCGATGATTATTTTTCCCCAATGGATCTTTCCTCACCAGATTCTAAATTTGTTAGAGACAAGGGTCATGTCTTATTTTTATACCCCTAGTGCTTAGTATAATACATATCATATAGAAAATGCTCAATAAATATTTGTCCTACTGAGGGGAGAATGTCATAAATTCACAGAGGATATACAGACAACAGACTAAAACTTAGTTTGTGCTTAAGGGGTGCCAGGAAACATAAGAATACATTTCTCTGAGCTGCATTTCAAAGGGCAACTAAAAATCAGCCAGACAGAAGAAGGGTTCCAGGCAGACAGAATCACATGACCAACAGAAAAGAAGAATATGAGAGACTGGCACTTTAAGAAAACAAAACAGAATGCAATAAAGCTGGATGGGACAACGGGAGCATGTCATACATGAATAATGATAAAACTGGAAAGGCAAGCAGGAGGCCAGACTGAGAAAAGTTTGAGCTAAAGACCTTTACCCTGAAAGTATTAAAAACCATTAAAGGATATTAAGCAGGGGATGACATGATCACATTCACTTTTAGAGAAATATCACTCCAGCAGAAGTGCAGAGGATGGACTGAAGGGTGACAATGAGACCAGTTTGAAAGCAACTAAGACAAGGGATCCTGAACTAAGACAGCCAGAATAAAGAAAAGTTATATTCAAGAAATATGGAGGTCATAGAATCGGTAGAAATTATTGTCTATTTCATAGAGCAGGCAAAAAGAGCAGAGGAGGAGAAAAAGAGGAGGAGGAGGAGAAGGAAGAAAATAGCCATAGTAATAGTAGTAGCAACCACAACTATAGCTAACATTTACTAAGCACTTCTTTTTTTTTTTTTTTGTCCTTTTTGCGACCAGCTGCACCGTGCTCAGCCAGTGAGCGCATCGCACCGGCCATCCCTATACAGGAATGGAACTGTGGCGGGAGCGCCACTGCGCTCCCAGCACCACACTCTCCCGAGTGCGCCACGGGCTCGGCCCTTACTGAGCCCTTCTTTATGTGCCAGACAACACTGCAAGCACTTCACACGGTATTCATTCATTTAATCCTCATTGTAACCCTAGAAATATGTACAAATATGGCCATTTTGTAGATGAGGAATGGGGATTAAAGTAGGCCTTGAAGACAAGAGGGAGGAATAAGGAAGGAGCCATATGAACCAAAAGCAGGAATATAAAAAATATAGGGGGAAAATACAAATAAGGCTAGATAAAATATTTCAGTCAGGAGACTAGTGGAAGATATGGCTTTTTTGATTGGGTCTAGCTTAAATATAAACCTTTAATTCTGGATGCAGTATGAGAGCCATGAAAGATTTTAGAAAAGAGGACTGACTTGTACATAAATGTAACTGAGCAATTTACCCCTGGCTAGGTACCAGTGTTATAGAGACAAGATCCTTGCCCATTACTCTATCTACCAAAATTTTCTATAAGGATCCAGAAATTAATGTGCCCAAAATTCAACTCACATTTCCCTTTAATTTCCTCCTATTCATCCTCTTCCTCCATTTCCAATTCTAATTACTGCCACTGTATCCATCCAGCTGCCCAAGACAGCATAATGTTTAGGAGAACAGCTTCCAGAATCAGACTGCCTACGATCTCATCTTTCCCTATCTTCCTTTTAAGTCTTAGCTCAAATACATCCTCCTCTGGATTCCTACAATCCCTGTCAGATTTTTGATCAAGCTGGACTACAGCTATCTATATCTGTTTTTCTGCCCCAGCAGACTAGAAGCTCCTTGAGGACAGGAACCAAGGTGACTCATCTCTTGATCCATGACATTGCCCAGTACCAGACCAAACTAACAGAAGGCTTCAGAATAAGAACCTAGGTAGTGTGACTCCAGGGCCACCACTTTTTAGCCACTATCCTTGGGTCACTAGGTAGATGACAATGTCATCAACTATAATGGAGAATATAAGAGCATCAGATCGAAGGGGAAAGAAGTTAAAGAGAATTATAGGTTTAGTTTTAGACACATTAATTCCAAGGTGATTGTAGATCACGCATGTAAATGATCTAACCGTCAAGGATCAGTCTTGTTTATCTCTATAGCCATGATTTCTAGAAGGGGATAAACGCTTAATTAAGAATATGAGCAAATCACTTCTCTGGTCAGAACCTCTGATGGCTTTCACACTACCTAGAAAATAAAGTCCAAACTCACAAGGTGAATCCAAGCTTTCGGTGTCCTTTAATACTCTCATTTGTGACTTTCCCATATCTCTCTTCTTCCTGCACAAATGCCATATGAACTACTTTGCCTTTCAACTTCTATTCTCAAGACCTACCTAAGTTCCCTACTTCCTTCAAGAAATTCCTCAAGACCACCTCAGTTAAATAATTATCTCAGCATACAACACTCCAAAAGACTCTATATGCTTGCAAGTTAATTCACGAAGGCCAAGAAAGATCCTAAAGTTCTTCCAGAATAAAGGAAACATTATGCTGTATCCTGTAGTTTTAGCATTAAGATTATTTTGATTTTCAAGCAGGTAATCCACAAATAGTCAAAGAATCCCAGCACAAAAGAATTGCACTCTCTCCCTCTTTAAAAAAATAAAAATAAAACAAAAATTTTAAAAGTCCTTTGTTTAACAATTCAGAAGCTGGTAAATGACTAAGAGAATTACCACCTCCTTATGTGTAAATAATAGACTGTCTTATGAAGATAATGGAGTTACAAGTTACAGGCCCTAATTCCTCTCTTCTCAATCTTCCAATTGTAAGTTAAAAAAAAAAAAAAGTTTCAAGGCCCCTCATCTCAAATCCTCACCAGAATCCCTGCTCCCACCTCCACTAGAAAGCAAAAATAATAAAAATAAAAAATCTTTACATAGTCCACAAAGCAAGACAATGAATTTTCAGGTTGCAGGCCAAACCTGTTTCAATGCTAACTAACTTCAAACTAGTGGGAAAGAAAGGGCTTTGCTTGTGTGAACCGCCTGTGGGAGAAGCGGGTAAAAGAAAGCCCAATAAGCTTCAACAGCACAAATGATTGAAACTGGGGGACTGAACTAGCCTAATGGGTATAGGCCTACTGAAAACTCAGTACCAAGAAACAACTATTTGTGTAATAGCTGGGAAACAAGATGGGCTAGCAGGAAGACAATTTCCTACAAAATCAGTATCCTAATTTTTAGGCAGAGGGAAATGGAAAAGATATACTTCATACGCATGAACATATTCAGTCTATTCTAGTGTCCAGAATTCTAGAATTTTTTTCAATTCATCCCTTCCCTGCTCCAGCAAGTAATGCCCTTTGACCAGCAGCTGAGAAGTCTCATTTTAAGTGATCAGCAATCCTCTGACATTCTAAGACGTTGTACTATTTGTTTCCATAGAAACAGCTTTGTCAGCTAACACAGGATTCAGGCCAAGAATAGTGAAAAGAACTTACATTATGCAAACTGGAAAAACCTTGTCTAGTTGTTCTCTTAGATTCTCTTGTCTGTTTTTTCACAAAACTCAGACTAACTTTCGTACTCTGCAAAATAGAAAAATGAGATGATTAATCAAGTATAAAGATCTGCAGTGTTTTTGAGGAAGAGGAAAATTGGAAAGAAAGGTTAATTCAATATGATATACAATTCTATTTGCAGATAGCTAGGATTTCTTAGTTCGAAGTCAGAAAAATGCACTACCACCACCATCACCCTTGCCTCTAATGAACATCAGTTAAAATCAATGCTGCTGCACTTTAGTGCTGTTGCAAATGTCAAATGGTATAGTCACATTGGAAACAGTCTAACAATTCGCCAAGACTAAACAGAGTTATCATATGGCCCAGCTATTCCATTCCTCGGTATATGCCAAGAGAAATGAAAACATACATCTACACAAAAATAGTTGTGCAAAAAATGTTCATAACACCATTATTTATACAGCCATAAAGTGGAAAAAATCCAAACGTCTATCAACTGACAAACAGATAAACAAAGTTGTATATGCCCACATGAAGTATTATTCAGTAACAAAAAGAAATGAAGTACAGTACTGATATATGCTACAACACAGATGAACCTTGGAAAAGTTAAAAAAGCCAGTCACAAAGGATGACATTCTCTATGATTCCATTTATGAAAGTCCAAAATAGGCAAATCTATAGAGAAAGTAGATTAATGTTGCCTAGGGCTGGGTGGGTAGGTGAGTGGGACAATTAAGGCTAAGGAGTACGGGTTTCTTTTGGGGGATGATTTAAATAAATTGTGCCAGTGGTTGCACAACTCTTAATATACTAAAAGCCACTGAAATGTGCACTTGAAATGGGTGAACTGTATGGCATGTGAATTATATCCCAATAAAGCAGTTTAAAAAACACACAATGAAATACCATGACAAACAATAAAATAGCTAAAATTAAAAAGATCAACAATACTAAGCAGTGGAGAAGATGTGGAGAAACTGGAACCCTCATAGAATACTAATGAGAATGTAAAATGGTAGAGCCTGTCTGGCAGTTTCTTATAAAGTTAAACATACACTTAAAACCCAGCAATTCCACATAAGAGAAACAAACACACAATTTTATTTGTAAAAATCATAAAGATATGTAAGGAATGTGCATAGCAGCATTATTAGTAATAGCTTAAAATTGGACACAGTATACTTCAGCTGGTGAATGGATAAACAAAACATGGAACACTATTCAGCAATAAAAAACAATGAACTGGTTAGAGCATGGAGCTGATAACACCAAGTTCCAGAGTTTCTATCCCTGTACCAGCCGGCAGCCAAAACCAAAAACATGCAACAACATGGATGGTCTGAAAAACGTAATGCCACACATAAGAGTGCATACTGTATGATTCCATTTTTATGAAATCTCTAAAAAGGCAGAACTAGTGCTGTTACAGGGTTTCCTGGGGCTAGGGGTATGAGCAGAGACTGACTGCAAAAGAGCACGTGGGAATTTTTTTGTGTGATAGGAATTCTAAAATAGATTACAGTGCTATCTGCATGATTATATAAATTTATTAAAACTGTACCCATAAAATATGTGAATTTTATCTAATGTAAATTATACCTGAATAAAGCTGTTATAAAAACTCCTTAAACTGGATACTTAAAATTGGTGAATTTTAATGTAAGTTACACCTGTTCAGCTCATTTTAAAAGAAAATAAAACCTCAAACTGTACACTTAAAATGACACCTTGTTACACGTAAATTATACCACAAAGAATCCCTTTTTTTTTTAATTGGGGGAGGGGATGCTGGCTGGTACAGGGATCTAAATCTTTGACCTTCGTGTTATCTCAAAGAAACCAATTTTTTTTAAAGATCATAGTATATTCCCAAAACAAGTTATATACTGATATCACAGAAAAGATCCTATTTACCCAATGAATGTTTAACTCAATGCATAAATTTCAGTTTCCAACAATGTATACCCATACATCTCTAGGGAAAGAACTTAGTTAGCTATGTCCAAAAATAAGTAAATACAAGTCAAAACTGAAATATATTTAGGTTAGTCATGCAAGTTATTAGCTCAAAAACTATTTTTCAGTAAAACAGGGCACAATTAAATGAAATAAATAAACTCCCAAAGATTGAAGTGAAAAACTCGTTCTTAAATTGCAGAACTTAAAAAAATTTTTAATATTTAAAAAAATTTTTAAAAATGTATATGAAGTAAGCCGATCTTGTTTAACTCAAAAGGTACAATATTAAAGATGTTTTTAAAGCTATTAAGCAGATACATACAACTGACAAATTAAGTCCCTTAAATTAAAAGAGCAAGTGCAAATGTCCTGGGTTTATATTTTAATGGAATACCTTGACAAGTTCTACAAAAACAGCATTTCTAAAATTCTATGCAGTTCATGGTTTAAGTTTCAGATGGGAGTACCTTCATTTATCATCCAGATAACTGCATTCCAAAGAAGCCATTGCTATTCTCACAGCTTTAAGACTAACTGTATTTAGAATGCACTATGCCAGATAAACTTGTAAAGAATGGAAGAAAAATTCCCTTCATTAAAAAAATCTTCAAAGTAAAAATCAAATAAGTAAAGATTTCAAAGGGATGTAAGGGTAACACACATTATAATTTAAAGCCACATAAATCATCTGTCCTCCTAGACAGAAAAAGAATATAATTCCTGACACAATGGCATTAGCTTAGAATACACACCTTTCTTAGATGTTAACTTTCAGAGACTTAGCAGCTTTTGCATTCCTGGCAAAAATCACATATAAAACACTTCTGCAACTGAAAGATTTAGTTTACAAACTTCTGTCCCATGATTCTAGACAATACAACTGCCTTCAGACAAAAATAAAAACAACATGGACAAAATAGCTGGGAAAAAATACCAGTAAATTACACTTTGCTAACCAGCAATATCCCAAAATAGTCATTACCAAATTTTATCAAAGATTTCTTTCCGGGCCGGCCCGGTGGCGCACTACTACAGTGCGCCGCTTGGGAGCGCGGTGGCGCTCCCGC
>NW_007727436.1:209334-213468 GCF_000696425.1 Galeopterus variegatus
TGAGGGTTGCGATCCCGTGGCCGGTCCCGGTCCGGTACGGGCGCGACACTGAGGGTTGCGATCCGTTGCCGGACACAGAAAAAGACAAAAAGGAAAAAAAAAAGATTTCTCCCCCGGCCGGCCCGGTGGCGCACTACTACAGTGCGCCGCTTGGGAGCGCGGTGGCGCTCCCGCCGAGGGTTCGGATCCCACATACAGACCGGTTCCCGCTCACTGGCTGAGCGAGGTGCGGGAGCAACACCGAGGGTTGCGATCCCGTGGCCGGTCCCGGTCCGGTACGGGCGCGACACTGAGGGTTGTGATCCGTTGCCGGACACAGAAAAAGACAAAAAGGAAAAAAAAAAGATTTCTTTCCAAACTGGAAATCCACATGCAAAAAAATAATATTGAACCCTTATCACACACCATATACAAAAATCAACTCAAATTAAAGACTTAAACTGTAAAACTATTGGTCTGGACAACGATATTTTTGGATTAGACCCCAAAAGCACAGGCAATAAATGCAAAAATATACAAATGGGATTACATGAAACTAAAAAGTTTCTGGACAGTAAAGGAAACAACTAACAGTATGCAGAGACAACCTACAGATTGGGAGAAAATATTTGCAAGCTATAAATCTGATAAGGGATTAATATCCTAAATATGAGGGTACTTCAAAAAGTTCATGGAAAGATTCGAATTATCTTTTAATTCTATTTTTCCACAAACTTTTTGAAGTACCCTTGTATATAAGGAGCTCAAATAACTCAATAGCAAGGGGACAATTCATAGAGTTTGGATGTGTTGTCCCTGCCAAAACTCATGTGGAAATCTGATTGCCAATGTGGCAGTGTTGGGAGCTGTCTGAGTCATGGAGACAGATCCCTAATGAATGGATTCATTCTTTCCCTAGGGGAGAGGGGGCCTGAGTGAGAGCTCGCTCTATTAGTTCCTGCGAGAGCTTGTTGTTTAAAAGACCCTGGCATCTCCCCACTCTCTCTCTCTTGCTTCCTCTCACCATGTGATCTGCTTGCACCCACCAGCTGCCTGCTGCTTTCTGCCATGAGTAGAAGCAGCCTGAGGCCTGTGCCATATGCAGCTGTCCCAGAATCACAAGCCAAATAAACCTCTGTTCTTTACAAATTACCCAGTCTCAGGTACTGTGTTAGAGCAACACAAACGGACTAATACAGAAAATTGGTACCAGAAGTGGGGTGTTTCTATACAGATACCTAAAAATGTGGAAGTGGCTTTGGAACTGGGCAATGGGCAAAGTTCTCCAAACTAAGAAAAAGACAAAAGGATGAGGGAAAGTTTGGAACATTTTAGAGTTAAATGGTTAAATGGTTGTGACCAGAATGCTGGTGGAAATGTGGAGAGTAAAGGCCATGCTGATAATGTCTCAAATAGAAATGAGGAACTTACTGGGAACTGAACAAAAGATCACCCTTGCTACACCATAGCAAGGAACTTGGCTGCATTATGTCCATGTCCTAGGACTTTGTGGAAGGTGGGACTTAAGAGTTATGAACCAGAATGTTTGGTGGAAGAAATTTCCAAGCAGCAAAGCATTAAAGAAGCAACATGGCTACTGGCAACAGCCTATGCTGAGTTATGACAGAAAAGGTATGATGTAAAGCCAGAATTTAAAAGGGAAGCAGAACGTAAAGATTTGGAAAATTTGTAGCCTGGCCATGTGGTAGAGAAGCAGAGAGCATGCAATGTTGTAGTCCAGTGACCATTAGCTAAGAAGATTAGTACATAGGAAAGTGATTATCAAGAGGAGAAAAAGGCCCTGAAGGCATTGCAGAAGCCTCTGGGGCCAACTCTTCCATTTCATACTCAAAGACCTAGGGAGACAGAATAGTCTTAGGGAACAGGCTTGAGGAGCCCTCCATGGGCTCACTGCCCAGGACCACCTCGGGAAGCTGCTTCCAGCACCAGCACCCCAGCTGCTTTAGCTACTCCAGCCATGGGTAAATTGGCCCCAGGTGTGGCTGGACGTACAGCTTTGGAAAATACAAGCCAGAAGGCTTGGCAGAGTGCATGTGGTGCTATGTCTGCAGGCTCACAGAATGCCAGAGCTGGGAAGGCTTGGGAACCTCCACCTCGATTTCAGAGGATTTATGGAAAATCCTGGGGACCCAGGAAGCCACAGGGGTGGAGTCACTGCAGGCAGCCTTTGCTAGAGCAATGCTGAGCAGAAATATGGGGTCAGAGTTGCAGCAGAGAAACCCCAACAGCACCATGCCTAGTGGAGCCATGGGAGTGGGACCACCATGGAGACCCCAGACCTGTTTAGCTACCAGAGTGGGACACCAGCCTGGGAGAGCTGAAGTGTGGCCTGAGACCAGGAAAGCCATAGAAGCAGAGCTGCCCAAGGACTTGGGGACCCAACCCCCATATCAGTGTGCAGAGGAGGTCAAACATGGAGTCAAGGTACATGATTAACCAGCTTTGAGATTTAATGCCTGCCCTGCTGGGTTTCAGACTTGTTTGGGACCTATTACACCTTTCTTTTGGCCTATTTTCCCTTTTTGAATGGGAATATTTACCCTGTGCTTGACCCACCAATTGTATCTTGTAAGTAGATAACTTGTTTTGACTTCTCAGAGGGGACTTTGAGCTTTGGATTTTTGAGTTGAAATAAGTGAAGACTTTGGGTATAAAATGAATGTATCTGCATGTAAAAAGGACATGAGTATTGGGGGGCCAGTGGCAGAATGTAGTGGACTGAATTATGTCCTCCCAAACTCATTGAAGCTTGAATTGTGTCCCCTGAGTTTTATGTATTAGCCCCCACTGTGACTGTTAAAAGGGTGGGAAATCCTACTATGGCAATTGAAAGGTGGAGCCTTGAAGAGGTGATTGGATTGTAGGACCATGCAGGAGTGTATGGATTAATAATGGTGGTCAGGGGCATGGTTCCGAGGGCTTTAAAAGAAAAGGAGAGTTTCTCTCTCTCTCTCTCTCTCTCTCTCTCTCTGCTCTCTCTGCTTCCACCATCTGGCAATGTGAGAACCCAGGGTCACTGTTGCCACCACCAGATGGACTTTGGATTTCCTAGCCTCAGAAACAGTAAGCAATAAATTTTGTTTTCTTTTGTAAATCACCCATTTTCAGGTATTCTGTTATAGCAACACAAAACAGACTAATACACAAAAACCCAACTAAAAAATGGGCAAGGGACATGAACAGACATTTTTCAAAAGAAGACATACAAATGGCCAACAGATGTATGAAAAAATGCTCAACAACGCTAATTGTTAGGGAAATGCAAATTAGAACCACAATGAGATATCATCTCATACCTGACAAAATGGCTATTATCAAAAACATGAAAGATAGCAGGTACTGGCAAGGATGTGGAGTGCTAATTGTTAGGGAAATGCAAATTAGAACCACAATGAGATATCATCTCACACCTGACAAAATGGCTATTATCAAAAACATGAAAGATAGCAGGTACTGGCAAGGATGTGGAGAAAAGGGAACTCTTGTACACTGTTGGTGAGAATGTAAATTAAATACAGCCATTAAGGAAAACAGTATGGAGATTCCTCAAAAAACTAAAAATAGAATTACCATATGATCCAGCAATCCCATTTCTACGTATGTACTTGAAAGTTTCAAAATCTGTATGTCAAAGAGATGTCTGCACTCCCACATTCACTGTAGCACTATTCACAATAGCCAAGTTATGGAATCAACCTAAGATTGTTGATGGAATCAATCCATCAACACATAAATGGATTTTTTAAAAATGGTATGTATACACAATGAAATACTATTTAGCCTTAAAAAAGAAGGAAATCCTGTCTCTTACAACAACATGGATAGAATCCGAGAACCTTACACTAAGTGAAATAAGCCACGCAAAGAAAGACTAATACAGCACATTCTCACTTATAAGTACAATCTAAAACAATCAAACTCAAGAGGCTGAGAACAGAATGGTGGTTACAGAGGCTCCTGTGGGGAGAAAAGGGGATGAGGAGATGGTGGTCAAAGGCCACAAAATCTTAGACAGGAGAAGTATGTTGGGAGGAGTTTTTTGTTTTTTTGAGATCTATTGTATAGAATGGTGAAAGCTAATAAGAGTAAATTTCAAATATTCTCACCATAAAAAATTTTATTTATTTATTTATT
>NW_007727436.1:214227-215152 GCF_000696425.1 Galeopterus variegatus
CACTTATCCAGTGCGCCACCAGGCCGGCCCAAAAAATGTTAAGTATTTGAGGTGATGGATATGTTAACTAGTTTGATTTAATTGTTCCACACTATATTCATAAATCATAACATCACTTTATATCCATAAATATACACAATTATAAACTGTCAATTTACAATTTAAAAAAATAAAGAATATTAAGAGCTTTGGGAGAAAAAAAGACTTATTTCCAAATATCACCTTGTGTCTTCTCAAACATTTTTGGATGTCAGTGTTTCTCAACCAAGGGTGATTTTCCCTTCCACTGTCCCCCATCCCAGGGAAATCTGACAATGTAGTACAAAATATGACTGTCATGAATTAGGGGGTTGGGGGTGCTACTGGCATCTGCTTAGTAGAGGCCAGAGATGCTACAAAACATGTACTCGACAGTCTCCCACAAAAAGAATTATCCTCCAGTCAAAACTTCAACAATGCCGACGTTTGGAAAGCCTTTAAACAAAGCAAATACTGGAATATTAATATTCTCTAATATAACTCAAAATCGAGGTATTCACTCATTCTATAATATTAAATAAGTTTCTCACATGTACAAGACAGAACTTCAAATAGCCAAGCTTCCTTGCCAACCACCTAACGGGTATTTTAGTTTATTGTGTTTCGACTCTTTTTCAAGTACTGTTGGTTTCTAAATAATAAATACAGGGCCAGCCCGGTGGTGCACTCGGTAGAGTGTGGCACTTGGGAGCGCGGTGGCGCTCCCACCGAGGGTTCGGATCCCATATAGAGACCGGTCCACTCACTGGTTGAGCGCGGTGCGGGCGCGACACCGAGGGTTGCAATCCTGTTACCGGTCACGAAAAAAGACAAAAAAAGGGGAGTAAATAAATAAATAAATAAATAAATACTGAGGATGAAAGACTGTTATATATCATTATTCCAG
>NW_007727436.1:216124-217536 GCF_000696425.1 Galeopterus variegatus
ACCGGTCACTAAAAAAGACAAAAAAAGGGGAATAAATAAATAAATAAATAAATAAATACTGAGGATGAAAGACTGTTATATATCATTATTCCAGTGTTTTCTAAAATGTCAAGGGTCATCTTGACAGTGGATAAGAAAAGAAACTCACTTTAACCTTTTATCTTTTTAAGGCTCAAAAGAAAAAATGTTCTGACTTAAATGTTTAAAAACAAAACTCTGATACATTCCTCTTATTTTACAAATGATAAAGGAAGGCCCACAGAATTTAAGTCACTTGCCTGATTATACAAACACTTTGCACCAGAGATTAAAAAAACCCAGAAATTCAACAAGATAATGATCACCAATAGAACAGTAACACAGCACATGGAATAAAAACTACTGCCAAATAAACTGCCTTACACTGTATATTGGGGCCTGAGTAAGAAAGCCAACTTTTAGTAATACACTCCAATACATGATACATTCCCTACCCTTGATTGCTAACAATCTGGCTGGAAAGACAAAAAATGCATGTAAAATGATAAATAAGTTACATTATGAGTGGCCCAAACAAGACTTTAAAAAGGTAGCAAGCTAGCCAGTTAGCTCAGTTGGTTAGAGCATGGTATTATAACACCAAGGTCAAGGATTCACATCTTCATACCAGCCAGCTGCCAAAAAATAAATAAATACAAAAAGGGTATAGGCAAAACATATTTAATGTTCATAGCAAATATTATTTACTGACTCTGTATGCTGAACAACATGCTATGTGCTTTAAACACAGTTAACCCTCAATCCTACAAGTTTAAGTACTACTGTAATCCCCAATGATAAATGAGACAGGTTTAAAGAAGTAAAGTGTTAGGCCCAAAGAGCACCTCAAAATAAACATTCAACAATCACAACAGGTACTTTTAGGTATATGGTTTCATGTCCATTATATCATCTAATCCTTATAAAAGCTTTGTATGGTAATTTAAAAGGAATTATTATCCTTATTTAATAGAGGAAAAAAGCAGGACGATTATTTAAATCTTCAAGGAAGCAGTGATGGAGGCAGTGATAGGTAGAAGTAAAAGCAGCAGCACTACTTGTCAGACAGTGCCAAGAATAATTTCCATATATCATTCCAACTTCTCAAAGTTATCCTCAGTTTACAAATGAGGAAAACAAGTAGGGAGAGGTTAAGTTGCTTCTCAAGGTCAGAAATCTAAGTGGCAGAGCCAAGACTCACACCAAGTTTTCATGACTTCAGAAGAGAAGCTCTTAACTCTAGCTATTATTTTTATTTAGTTTTATCCAATACCAAGAGAAAGAAAACCTTCTATTGATTCTTTTTTTTTTTTTTTGTCTTTTGTCTTTTTCCGTGTCCGGCAACGGATCGCAACCCTCAGTGTTGCCCCCGTACCGGACTGGGGACCGGCAAC
>NW_007727436.1:218243-227651 GCF_000696425.1 Galeopterus variegatus
GAGCGCCGCCGCGCTTCCCAAGCGGCGCACTATCCAGTGCGCCACCGGGCCGGCCCTATTGATTCTTAAGATTAATTCTCAGTTTCGTGTTTTTGAAGAGTATCTTCCTAAGATTTTCTTTCACTTGTCCATAAACAGTTTCTTTTTTAAACGATGAAACTCTCTGAGAAACACATTTGCAGATCCAAATACCTAGCTTTAGCCTTAGGTATTACCAGGGAAAAATGTGGCCCCATACTGGATCATCCTTCACCTGGTTCCTTTACATATCAGGATATCATTCTATCATAGTAGTACCTTGCAAACAATGTAAAGAGTGGGGGGACAAGAAATCATCATGATCTTTTTAAACCAGATAATGAAGCTCCCTATATATCATACCTACCATTTCCTCAAGTGAAAAGTGTTTTGTTTTTCATCAGTGGGAAATTCTCTATTTGCTCATATCAAACACAAAGTTGAAGGTCTTTGGAGATATTCAAGACCACACACTCATGGCAGGAATTGGTTAGAAGCCAAACAGTATCAAAGATATCAAATGGTTGGTTACTTGAACTGCCCCATTATCACCTTCAACTCCTCAGTAATAAAAGATGAAATGCACCCAAAAAGGTTAGCAAAGTTTCTGAAAAAGGCACTAGGACAAAAGGTAGTTTATAACATTTTCAAACTGGCTAGAAATGGATCTTTAAACATGTGGTTTAAAATTACCTGCAATATGGCTTTTCTGTATACAGCTACCAATCAAGAATGTATATGGCCTAGTTGGAGAATAAGAGCTGTCTAGATAAGAAACAGAGCAATGTAAGAGATAGAAGATAAAGCCAGAGTTGACTCTGAATCCTAACCTAAATTATTTGAATTTTTCCTGCAAGCAATGGGAGACTGTAGGTTTCTGTATTAGAAATGACAAAATGGCTTTTTAGAAAGCTAAATCTAGTCTATACTGTAACCAGTGTTGACTAGGGGAAGACATACGTACAGCAGCCAATAAAGACAACATTTCAATATTTTACACATGGGAAGACAAAGGAAGTAGAACAAATGAAATGGGATAACTTTAAACAATGGTTATTACAAAGGATGATTTGACAGAATTTGGAGACCAGGAGCCAAACATAACTCTAAAATACTGAGTATGACAACTGATCCTGGAAGAATTATGGAAACTTAATATTTGAAAATTCAGAGAACAAGGTTTTTTTCCCCTGGGTGTGACCGGGGGATGGGGATAAGAACTGGAAAGGAGATGATAAATTCCATTTTAAATGCTGCATTCAAAGTGGGAGTTTTAGCAGACTATTACTTGCTACACTAGATACCAAAGAGGCTAGAAATGCAAATTTGTAAGTAATTTACATATTCATATCTTACATTTGTACAGCATTTTGGTTTCTACAGCCAACTTCAAGCACATTACTTTGATCTCAAAAACTGCCATGAAAGGTAGGCAGGTCAGATATCCTCATTTTCCAAATATGCAGCAGGCACTGAAAGTCAAGTCACATAGCTAGAACTAATAGGACAAGAACTAAAATCCAGATGGGTGAACCTTATGTGGATCCACATCTCTATGTTAGCTACATCTTGGTAAGATGATACCGTGCTGATTACATGCTTCCTTCAAAAATCACATAATTACATCATTCTTTTGCCTTTAAAATGTAATCAAAGAAAGTCTATCCTTTCCCCTCAAGTGACTGATCATAAATGTATTTTAATGACATAATTAATTTCACTGTTTTATATATGTTAACAGACTACAAGTTTATTTTAGCACCTGATTGTGGTAACAAGTATCTATTGCTCAAAGTTCCTAAAAACTCGGTTAACCAACCAGCAGAGGCAGACAAGTGGAGAAACAGTGTAAACGTGTGAAGTTTCCTACTACATATGAAAAATAAAACTAAGATACCAACATTAGATTTCTAGTTATATAAAAAATATTATTCTCTATTCTGTAGTGCCCCAATTTCATTATGTGCTGCCAAAGTGAGCCACATGTCCTAACTTTACAAACTGTTTTTGTTTGTTTGTTTTACTTATTTGTTTTGGCAGCTGGTCTGTACCTGTATCAAACCCTGGACCTTGGTGTTATCAGCACCATGCACAAGCTGTTTTTAACTGTTTTCTGTACTAATTTTGTCATTAATCTATCCTACCTGGGGCTGTCATCTATTATTAAATTTGTATGTATGTTTACCTTATCTTCTCAACTAGGCTGAAAATACTCTGTAGCAACTCCAATCTACTGGTAGTGGCTTTTAAGAGGTCACAGTGCTGTGGGTGCTCATATCAGAAACTCAATACCTGTTGCATTAAATTTGAATGAATATTTAAACAGTAGATATGGGGATGAGATAAAAACCATATACACCTACTGCAAAACATTTAATAACCCAAGAGGAAAGAAATCTCTCCGAAATTCTCTGACAATCATAATAAAGTAGTTAAGAAATGGTGTAAATAATCACTAGCATGGTGACAGCAACATTTTTTATAACTACTTCATATAATGGGCCCCTGATATACAATCTTTTTATCATACGTGCTGTGTGTAAAGCTATGTGACACACAACTATGTGTGTATGCGAACAGTTTTTTAAACAAAGCAAATGGTTCCCTAATACTACAAAAAAGAACAATTCAATGCCCCACACCCTCCACCTGAGTTCTACCTAGAGAAAACCACTTTTAATTCTTTCTGTTTCACCTTTATCTTCATATTTCTAGTAACATGTATAGAAATAGGTTATATGTATTACATATACAAAGTGTATATATATATATATATATATATAGTGTGTGTGTGTATATATATATAAACTATAAACACATAAATGACATTTCTTGTGTTTTTTCACGGATACTATGCTATCTACTAAGGATGATGAGAATTTAGCACTCTCTCATATTACCTTCCCTCTCCCTGTAAGCTACATTTCACTTTTTGGTTAAATCACTAATACTCTCCCACATTCTCTGGTAGAAGAATCAATATATATTCAGCGTACACATTCAAACAAATCAGGTAGCCTATCGGTTTTGTGCATGTATGTGTGTATGACAGCTGCTGGAGCCCTGCATACTCCTGCTCTATGCTGAGTAGTTTCCTTCTGCCCAGACCCACTCTCACCTTTCTCCAGCTGCTCTAGGTCCTAGAAGGCTGACTCTACAGACTGCATTACCCGTGTTTTCTAGTCCACTGACTTCCAGACGGTTTAACCAGTGGGAAGTACCCTCTGGGAGGACCCAAAGTGGTTAGATTCTTTATTCTCCCAGCTTCCTCCTGTGGTTTAACAGGGATTATGCTCCTCTAAAGCCACAATTCTCATCAGGTGACCCCCCTTCTACAGCTATAACTCTGGTAAATTCCAATACCTATTTCCTCCCTTCCTCCTTTAGGCCTAGGCTTACTAGGCTTCCTGCTGTTGCTAAGCCTTTGGTGCATCATCATCCCTTATTAATTTCGTTATTCCTGTTCACACCTTTGTGAACAGTCCTTTCATTAAACTCTCTTCCATTACTTGGGTTGCTTTTGCCATCTGTTTACTGAATGGAACCTGACAGAACCACACTACAATCTGAACCCCTTCTTTAAGTGTGTAGCACTTAGAACCATCATCATTCCTTCATCCGTATCCGGGGAAATTCCCCTCACCTCTTTCCTCTTTCTTCATCTACTTCCCTCTTCTCCAGAGTCCTCCAGTAGCTCCCAGAGAAAGAGTACATGGGGGTAAATTTTTTGAGATCTCGATTTATTTGGTACTAGAGCAGATCACATCCTCTTTGAGATATTCTTTTGCTTTCTTGCACCCAACATAAATTGCTCACAGCTTCTAATGAATTCTGGCTCTGCCTTTTTGCTGTTCTCCCCAAGTTAATATTTACAGACAGCAACCTTTTTCTTCTAATTAAAGAAGGGAAAAAGGTGGCATAAATATGTAAAAATGGTTACTTTGTTATAAAGTTTGTGTATGTCTGTGTGAGTGGCCAAAAATGTTCCGAGTTGAGAACTATATAGGGAAACAGACACTGTATATGTTGACTCTATAAAACAGTACCATGTTTTTGGAGGGCAACTTTGCAATATCTACTGAAAAGCTTAAATAAACCTTTGATTTGTTAATTCCTCTTCTAGAAATTTATCCTATATAATATATTTCTACAAGGATGTCCACTGCAGCATTGTTTGTAATATCAAAAAGAGGGGTTGCCCATCAATAGGAAATTTAACAAACAAATTGCAGTAAATCCATATAATGGAACTCTGTGAAGCCATTAAAGCTACATCATCAAACATGGAAGCTACTAGCCACAAATGGATACCTGAAATGGGGCTAGAATAACTGAGGAACTGAATCTTAATTTTCATTTAATTTTAATTAATTTAAATGTAAATGCTGATACTTGATTCCATTATTAGAAAACTTTTCAATATTTTTGGAAAGATTTGGGTATGTGAATCTATTTTTTCAACTGTAAATTTAATAAAAACTAAATACAGTACATTTCTAAGGAAATGTTGGCATTCTAATTGAGATGTGCCATCTGTAAAATACACATCAGATTTCAAAGACTCAGTATGAAAAAGATACAAAATGTCCTTAACAAATTTTTATATTTAATACATGTTGAAATGGTAATAACTTTGATATACTGTACTAAAAAATATATACTTTCTATATTTTATTCACCTCCCACCCCCCCTTTTTATTTTTTTACCATTTTTATGTGGCTACTACAGCATGAAGCTCTGTGTGGACTGACATGAAACAAAGGCAAGTGAAAAAAAACAAGTTTTGCCCTTCCCACAACCAGGCAAACCGCCAGCGCCTCGCGGAGCTGGGGACCAGACCCCCACCCCCACAACCAGGCACACCGCCAGTGCCAAGGAGCATGCCAAAAACATCACCTCCATGTGGGTGGCCCACCACAGCCACCACAATAACCATGGCTGCCATGAAAGCAGCTAGATGCCACAATCACCACATAGATGGTCTGCCAGCCACTGGAGTGCACTGACACAAGGTGAGTCACCAGCAGAGACTAAAGAAAAGAAGAGGATGTCTTTCTCCACAAAGCCCATTCCAGAGTAACAGAATAAGCATCTACTCTATGATAATACTGGGGAACCTGAACACACCTCTCAGCATTGGACAGATCATCTAGGCAACAAACCAACAGAGTAACAACTAGTACTTCAGAAGGAGAGAAGAAATATAGGGTTATCAGAGGGGGGAAGGGGTGGGAGATGGGTATAGGGAGAGATTGAACAGGGGCATTAAAAAAAAGTACAGTTTGTAACAATATGTATGCTAGTGATATTGATTTGATCAACATATGCCAACACTGAACCCCCAAAATATGTATAATCAATTATGATTCAATAAACATTTTGTTTAAAAAAAGAAAAAACCAAGTTTCAGAACAGTGTGTATTTATCAACCCATTTTTACAAATGCACATAAAAGATATGCTTATAAAGGTATCAACAAGGGCCGGCCCGTGGCTCACTCGGGAGAGTGTGGTGCCAATGGCACCAAAGCCACGGGTTCGGATCCCATATAGGGATGGCCGGTTTGCTCACTGGCTGAGCGTGGTGCTGACAACACCAAGTCAAGGATTAAGAACCCCTTACCGGCCATCTTTTTTAAAAAAAAAAAAAAAAAAAGATATCAACAAAAACTCTGTAAGAATATACACACTAAAGTTTTCAATTAATATCTTTGAAAAGTATCTTACAACTCCTATTTTCCACTTCTGTACTATTTGGGTAATTTTAAAAATATTCATACACAAAAAAGCATATGTGTTGCCTTTATAATCTGGGGAAAAAACACAAAGATACTACTTTAAAAAAAAACACAGAAACTTTACATTGCAACTACCTTCGTAATGTCTATAAAAATTAGCAGCAGCAACCAAACCCTTTCAAGAGTACTGGAACCCTGAGACAAAGAAAAGTAATCAAAGTATTATCCCTAAACAATTTCACAATAAAATACATAATCATTAGGGTCGTGACTCTTTAGGTAGTTAGGAATCCCTCTACCACAGCAAAATAAATGTCACATATCTTTACTTTAAAAATGAAAAGAAACCTGTTTACCAAAGGACTGAAAGCATCAATTATAAGAAAACTTTCCCAAAGACACCACCAACATTTAAATATAGTGTCAGGGCTGGTGGTTAGCTCAGTGGCGTAGAGCATGGTGCCAATAACACCAAGGGCCAAGATTCAATCCCTTTACTGGCCAGCCACCAATAAACAAACACTGGCCAGCCACCAATAAATAAATAAAGATGTCAGGTTCATAATTCTGATTGCATTAATTCTTTCATCATGTTAATAACTCAATGACAAATTCTCAAAAAATACTAATTATCAAATTCACTACTATTGTTTTCTCAATGTATTCCATATAGATTTTCCCCTTCCCCTTTAATCACTTTGCCTGAAACACGTGTCTGAAGTTACAGTCCTCTAAAAAGCATTAAAAGAGATTGCAACTTCTGACCTCAAGTGATTTACAGCTTACTAGAGAAAAATATATGTTCCAAAGGTCAGCAAATTAGTAGATGATTACCTCTACCTACATGGGTTATTGGTATGCAAATCAAAAACACTGGCCATTAAAAAAGGGAGAGAATAGTTTGGTTTGTCATTGAAGAAATACCAAATAACCATTTCAGAGTTACTAGAACAGAAACATTAACCAAAATTAAAACTAAGAAAGACTCCTAACTGGTACTATCTATAAATTAGACTAAAGTAGTGACAACAGAGTATTTTCAGGATCAGAAGTAGGGTTGTGTCACCAGAACAGGAAAAGAGAAGACTCTGACAAGAAAGGAAGACTTATGAGAATAAAAATGTCACCAAGTTTAGAATTCAATAAACTTTTAGTACTGTAGGATTGCTGATTGAGGGTATGAGTAATGTTCCAATTTTAACCATAGTCTTAGAGGGCAGGAAAACATACAGGGGTTCTAATAAACAAGAAACCAGTAAAAAAAAAAAAAAAAAAATATATACACACACACACACACACACACACACACACACACACACACACACACACACACATACAGTAAAAGGTCAATCTAGAAGATTACTACACTGCAAATCATATAATTAAAAAGAGTTAACAAACTACTTTCATTCAACAATGTAAGCACTCATTTGGTACCATAAACCAGGATAATCATTGGCAAGAAAAAGGTTGCTATGGCAGAGTCCTTATCCTTAAGAAATTTAAATCTAGTATAGAAATCAGATAAGTAAATAAAGAAAAAAACAATACAATTGCAATATTATTTGATAAGTACTGTACTAGAACTGTAGAAAATGCCACAGGAGTTGCCTATAGAGAAAGAGCATCCTAAAAGAACTTGTATAAAGGGAAAAGAATATAAAGCCCCAAACAGATATGAAACATTCATTACATAGAAGGAAAAAAAAAATACTAATGCAAACACGTTGACATTGGCAAAATTAAACAGATACTTTATCAAACACAAATTTTACTTATTTTATTTTTCTTTATTTTATTTATTGAATCAAAATCGATTATATGTATTTTGGGGGTTGAACATTGAGATATGTTGATCAATATCACTAGCATATATATTGTTACAAACCATAACTATTCTTTATGCCCCTTGTCCAATCTCTCCCCTCGCCCCCCTCTAATTACCCTAGATTTCTTCTCTCCTTCTGAAAGAATAATGGTTACTCTGTTAATCTGTTGCCTAGATGATCTGTCCAATGCTGAGAGGTGTGATCAGGTCCACCAATATTATCGTAAAGCTGATGCTTCTTCTGTCACTCGGAAATGGGCATTGTGGGGAGAGACATTCTCTTCTTTTCTTTATCTCTGCTGGTGATTCTCCTTGTGTGAATGCGCTCCAGTGGTTGATGGACCATCTGTGTGGTGGTTGTGGTGTCTAGCTGCTTTCATGACAGCCATGGTTATTGTGGTGGCTGTGGTGGGCCACCCACATGGAGGTGATGTTTTTGGCATGCTCCTTGGTGCTGGCGTGGTGTGCCTGGTTATGGGAGGGAGGTACGGTCCCCTTTTCCATGCCTCAGGTCACTGGACGGGCCCGGGGTGCTGGAGTGGTGTGCCCGGTTGTGGGAGGAGGGTCTGGTCCCCTTCTCCATGCCTCAGGTCCCCAGGCAGGCCATGAGGCACTGGCGCAGTGTGCCTGCTTGTGGGAGGGAGGTCCAGTCCCCTTCTCCATGCCCCAGGTCACCAAGCAGGCCCCGAGGCACTGGTGCGGCATGCCTGGTTGTTGGAGTGGGGTCTGGTCCCTTTCTTCATGGCCTGGGTCACTGGGCAGGCCCCAAGGCACTGGTGTGGCGTGCCTGGTTGTGGGAGGGGGGTCCGGTCCCTGGCTCCATTATTTGGGTGGCTGGGCAGGCCCCAAGGAGCTGGCTCAGTGTTCCTGGTTGTGGGAGGGAGGTCCGGTACCCTTCTCCATACCTCAGGTCCCTGAGCAGGCCCCAAGACACTGGCGTGGTTTGCCTGGATGTGGGAGTGGGGTCCAGTCCCCGGCTCCAAGCCTCTGGTTCCCAGGCAGGCCCCAAGGTGCTGGTGGTGTGCCTGGGCCGGAACTAGTTTTTTGTCCTTTGCTTACTTCTAACACAGGGGAACTTCCCATGGGAACCAGTACTTGAGCTGTGTGGTTGAGTTAAATTGCTACTTTGCTGCTGTTTCCCTACGGAAGGCTTTTTGTGCAGTTCAGGGTTTAATGGTTGTTCTTATAGGTACTTCCAGCTCTCCAGAGACCTGGTGGATCTGTGTTCTGTGGAATCCGTGATCTGGACGTGAGTTTTTTCATCAAACTGCACTCCATGCAATTCTCCATTCCCAACCAGTCTCCTGTGAGTGGTCCTGCACTGATTGGGGGGTGGACTGGCTGTCCTTGCTGTGTCCCAGTGTTCTCCCAGTGGGCCTGTCTCCCCTACCGCCTGTGCTCCAAACACTTCCCATGGGATGGGCCCTGCACTGTTCCCTTGCGATGACTCACTGGCCTCTGAATGGCTCCCTTTTTTCAGCTGTTCTGGCTCCTCGCTCCTGTGTGGGTCGACGGGCACCTTATTAGTGGTCCTGCCATCCCGGGGGCTGCTAAGGCCCTCTTCTCCCCTGCCACCTCCAAGTAACGCCATCTGAAGGGCACAGCTGCGGATTCTGCCAGCTCCTGCTTCATGAGCTCATCAGCTCAAGACTTAAAGCAGCCGCAGCCCAAAACGCTTAGAGCAGTTTTTCTTTCTCTTATCGTGGTTTCTCCCACCTTCATGAACTCAGTAGGTCTCTCCTTCTCTTCCCTTGAGCTCCAGCGGCCCCAGCTTGGCTGATGTCACATTTTTATAGTTGTAAATTGGTTGATTTGTGGGAGAGA
>NW_007727436.1:228173-238041 GCF_000696425.1 Galeopterus variegatus
CTGGTGGTTAGCTCAGTGGCGTAGAGCATGGTGCCAATAACACCAAGGGCCAAGATTCAATGCCTTTACTGGCCAGCCACCAATAAATAAATAAAGATGTCAGGTTCATAATTCTGATTGCATTAATTCTTTCATCATGTTAATAAGTGAAAATATCCCAGAGTAATGTTTGATAGTCAAAAAGAGAAACTGATAAAGCTGAATAGAACTTGATCTCACTACATAAGGTAGGTTTTTTTTTAATTTTTATTTTTTTGCAGCTGGAAGGTATGGGGATCTGAACCTGTGCCCTTGGTGTTATATAAGGCAGCGCTCTAACCAACTGAGCTAACCAACCATCCTAAGTAAGCTGTTTAAAGTAGGAACAAATTGTTTTCCCCAATGACTTTCACTATTACTTCAGAGATGAAAGAGTTGACTTCAACATACAATTGCAATTATTCATCATTGACTCAGACTATTACAACCAATTCACACAACTATAAAATTACTTAATCAAATTATTGATAATATACAATCTATTTAAGAGTGTTAAATAAGATTGTTGTATATTTAAACATACAACAGTTCATCACTATTTCATTTTAATGTCACAAACCAGGTTTGGATTCTATCTACCTATCTACCTCTTATATAACATTTATAGAGTGCTTAACATACAACAGTCACTATGCCTACCATTCCAGATGCATCATCTCAATTAATCCTCAAAATAAAACTCACTGAATTAGGTACTAATATCATCCTTATTCTGCAGGTGAGGTAGGCTTTGATAATAAGCTAACTTGTCCACAGTCATGCACAAGTCAAGAAAGTATTTCTTCTAGTCTGACTCTAGAGTCAGTCCAAGTACTATATTTGCATTGTAATGCCTGTCAGTAAGGGCCTGTGGGGAAAAAAAGCCATTAGCAAATTCATGCATTTATGTTTATGTCTTTGTGGAGAGAATTAATCAAGAACATGTGACGGCTGGCTGGTTAGTCCACTTGTTAAGAGTGTGGTGTTGATAACACCAAAGTCAAAAGTTCAAATCCCCTTACCAGCCAGCAGCCAAAAAAGAAAAGAAAAAGAACATGTAAAAGTTAGGTTTCCTCCCAATTAAACACATTTATAGCCAACCTAGAATAAATGGAATTGTGTTTTGAATCTCAAATTCTCTCAGTTTACAGGAGGTGACTAAGACAGAAAAGTCTCTGATAGTAAAGTCACAATCAAGGCTAAAGTTAAAAAAAAAAACAAATAAATGCTAGAAGTGCAAACTGGAACCAAGCATCTACTATGTGTCCTGAGTTGATTTTCACTCTCAACACTTCGGACACCAAGTGTGTGGGTCTTTTCCTCACACCAACTAATTCTCCAATTCCCAATTCAATTCAGTTCTAACATGGCACTCTCTACCTGGAGTTAACATCAGATCCCACAAGTTAATGGCTCAAGACTGGGCCCCTGCTTCAGACACCAACCACATGTCCTGGGCCGCATACTCCTGACCAACAGCTATTTAACCAGGGTTCCCATAGTTCCTCCTCAGGTTCAATAATTTGCTAGAATGGCTCAGGAATTCATGAAGGCACTTGCTAATATTGGTTTATTATAAACGATACAACTCAGCAACAACCAAATCAAAGAGAAGCATAGGGTGAAATAATGAGAGCACTGGGGTAGAGCTGCCACAGCCTTCTCTGGAGCCCCACCCTCCTAACATCCTGACATATTCAACTAACCCAAAAGCTCTCCAAACCCTGTTGTTTAGGGTCTTTTATCAAAGTTTTATTGAATGGGCCTAATTGATTAAATCATTGGTTACTGGTGACTGACTCATGTCTAGCCCCTCCTGCCTTCCCAGCAGTCAGGAATGGGGCTGAAAGTTCCAACCCTGTAATCATGCCTTGATCTTTCTGTAGTTCAGCCCCCAACCTGAAGCTATCTAGTGGCCCACCAAATGAAAAACGCTCTTATCACTCCTATTACCAAGGAAACTCCAAGGGAGTTAGAAGCCCTATGGCAGAACCAGGGACAAAGACCAAATCTATTTTTTTTATCGTCTCACAGACATATTAAGCACTGAAATACTAGGATAAAAAGACATAGCCCCTACCCTTAAGGAGGTTATTTACAATTTACAGGTTCAAGGTTCTTTGCTTTAATTCAATTATATTTTAAACACTAAGTACAGTAAAAATGGCTTTCCTCAAAAATTCTAATCTTACCAAAAAGACAACATATGATATTGATTTATGCAAGGATACTTCAAAAAGTTCTTGGAAAACAGAATTAAATAATACAAGTCTTTCCATGAACTTTTTGAAGACCCCTCATATATACTGGTTTTCATTCACAGTTCCTGGCTCCCCAAGGCAGGACTCTAATCTTCCCCTTCCTTTCTGTCTTGGAGCTGGCCAAAAAGAAATCCTCTGACCAACGTTATCTGATTGTAGGTCATAAGACCCCTATTCCAGAAGGGGTCCCACCCCATACCCAGGAGGAAAGAATGATGCACAGAGAGGCCAAGAAGAACCTGAATAAACAGGCCTTGCTGGGTTTCCCCACCCGGTCTGTTAGCATTAGATCACACCCATTTTGTCCAATCACATTTCTACACGGTTGTCTAATGCTTCAATCACGCCTTTGTAACGAAACTTCCATAAAAACCCAAGAGGACAGGGTACAAAAGCTTCTGGATAACTGAACATGTGGAGGTTCCAGGAGGGTCGCACACCTAGAGAGGTCATGGAAGTCTGTGTCCCTTCCCCTATACCTCCCCTTACGCATCTCTTAATCTCTAATATCCTTTGTAATAAGCAGGTAACCTTAAGTGCTTTCCTGAGTTCTGTGAGACATTCGGCAAATTAATCAAACTTAGTTTAAAGCCAGTTGGTCAGAAGCACAGGTAAAACCACCTGTAACTTGGGATTGGGGGTGGCGGGGCAGTCTTGGAGACTGAGCCCTCAACCTATGGGATCTGACCCTGTCACCAGGCAGTGTGCTATCTCCAGGTAGTGTTGGAACTGAACTGGAGGGCACCAACCTGGTGTCTGTCCACCGCAGAACTGCTTATTTGCTTGCTGATGGAGAGAAACCCACACACAGCTGGTGTTAGAGTGTTGTAAGAATATAATGGGAAAAACTGAACTGTGTTTTTTCTCTCACGATGTTGAACAAAACAAGTCTTAAGGAAGGCTATCATATAGAAAAAGTAGAAAAACCAAAGGTTTGGGAGTAAAATAAACTGAATCACTTACGATAGGAATCTGGATAAAATACTTAATCTATCTGAGCCTTAATTTCATCATTTGTAAAAGGGAGAATACTGATAAAGATCTTGCAATGTAGTTGTTAATATTTAAGAAATAAGCAAAGGATATATATAGCATACTATAACACATTGAGAGATGGGGTAAAAGATACAATTCAGGGTAAGAGTTAAGGGAAAGCAAAAACTACTGTGATTTAGTAAAATGAATTACCATTCTTGCTATAAAATTTAAGTATAAAAGGATAAGGTATAAAGTATAAAAGTGAGGCTGGCTGGTTAGCTCACTTGGTTAGACAGCATGGTGGGTGCTGATAATACCAAAGTCAAGGGGTAAGTATCCCCAACTAGCCAGCCGCCAAAAAAAAGAAAGAAAGGAAAAAATAGGGTAAGATTCCTTTAAGATGCCTATACAAAAACACCATCAAATTTCCTTTCATTAACTCTTAAGTATCTATCAATCAATTACCTTTAAGTGAATCATATTTTGAAAAACATTTGCAGGTCACTTGTACAGTCCTTAAATGAGTCACCGGGATCACAGATTTAAATCCGGGGTTCATGACCTAACTTCCATGAATCCCCTGATACTATGCACAACACTATGTGTGTTTCAGAGGAAGGGCCCAAGGACCATGAGATACACAAAACAATCTATTTAATACTAGAATCTTTTAATACTAGACACTTCAATTCTCACGTCCAATATATATAAAGTGGAGTTTACACAGATTTCAACAGGAGGCAATTAGATTTCTAACACTAAGGTAGAAGAATCACTGTTTAATGCATACTTATTTTCTTCTAGGTTATTTGGTCAGGAAATATTGAGTGTCTGGAACTTCAGAGCATAGTCAAATGAACACAAAACAATACTCATGGCCCTAAAAAACTTACAAATTAATTTTGAAGAAAGAATATATGAATAGTTAATGCACACTTTTCTAGTGCAACATATAAAGAACTAAAATTTAATGGTAACATCTGCTAATATGGGGGCATGAAAAGTTCCTAGAGGAAGCAAGAGTGGACAAGCTAAATTTCAAATGAAATGATAAACACAGATTCTTGGAGAGGGTTTATTCTAATCTAGATCAGTTATTTTCAAATTGCAGGATACGACCCATTAGCGAGCCATGAAATGAATTTAGTGGATCTCAACCAAGTTTTCAAAAAATAAAATAGAATATAAAATCACAGTGCACTATGTATAGCTAAAGAAGTTGTTTTGAGAAACTTCAGTGTGTAAATACATAAATACATTGATTCACAATGTGAAATATATTTCTTACCGTCAGTCTGGTCAAAAGAATAGGAACACCAAAGTTCTAGATAAAGGACAAGGCAATGAACAAAGCCTCAGAGAAAGAAACCACCAATTGCACAAGAACAAAATGATTAACTTGACTGCACAAATGGCCCATTAAAGGAGGAGCCAAAAAAGATAGTGACCTGGTGGAGTGCAGTAGCTTAGAGGCCCAAATATATGATTGAGACTTCAAAAGCATACTACTGGGCTTTTGAACAGTTTTTAAATTAGCAAAACACTGTTTAAGTTATCTTTAAATATTCTGGTTGTGGGCTGGCCAGTTAGCTCAGTTGGTTAGAGTGTGGTGCTGATAACACCAAGGTCCAGGGTTCAGTCCCTGAACTGGCCAGCCCCCCAAAATAAAATAAAATACAAAAAAATGAAATAAAAAATATGATATAAAATAAAATTTATATGGACTAAAATAGCCAGAACAATTTTGAAAAAGAATAAAGTTGGAGGACTCACATTACCTGATTATAAAACTTAAGTAGCTACAGTAATCAAGACTGTGCAGTATTGGCAAAAAGACTGACACACAGATTAGTGGCATGCAATAGCATCCACAAGTAGACCCACACAGATATGGTCAAATGGTTTTTGACAAAGAGACAAGGGCAATTCAAGGGAGAAAGGAGTCTTTTCAACAAATGGTTACGGAATAACTGGGCAAATCAAATGAAACCCGACCCATACCTCACACTTCATACAAAATTAACCCAAAATGTATCATAAACCTATATCTCAACTATAAAACTATGCAATTTATAGAAGAAAACAGGAGAAACTCTTTGTGACCTCGTGTTAGGCAAATAGTTCTTAGACACAATATCAAAAACGAAAAACATTTTTAAATTTTGGGCAAAACTGGACTTCATCAAAATTTAAACTTTGGGCTGGCTGGTTAGGTCAGTTAGTAAGAGCACGGTGTTGTAACACATGAAGGGCAAGGGTTTGGATCCCCTTACCAGCCAGCTGCAAATAAATAAATAAATGTAAACTTCCATACTTTGAAGTTGTTATGTGGCTAAAAAGACAAGCCACAGACTAGGAGAAAATCTTTGCAAGCCACTTATCTGACAAAGGACTATTTAGATATTCTAAAATAAAGAACTCTCAAATGACTGAATAGTAATGAAACAAACAATCCAATTAGAAAACAAAGGACAAGAGACATTTCACCAAAAAAGATTTACAGATGGCAAATAAGCACATAAAAGATGTTCAACATCCCTAGCCATTTGGAAAATGCAAATTAAGATCATGATGCGATATTACTATACATTTACTAGAACAGCTAAAAAAATTTTTTTAAACTGACAATACCAAACGTTGCTGAGAATGCAAGAAACTGGATCTCTCGTATATTGCTGGTAGGAATGCTAAATGGTATAGCCACCCTGGAATACAGTTTGGTATGGCAAATATACAACTCAGCAAACATACTCCTAATCATCTATACTAGGAAAATGAAAACTTACAATACAAAAACTTGTATATAGCAGTTTATATAACCCAAAACTGGAAATAATCAAAATATCCTTCAATGAGTGAATGGTTAAACAAACTGGTAAATTCATACCATGCACTATTACTCAGCAATATAAAGGAACAAATTATTGCTACTTGCAACAAATTGGATCTCAAGGGCATTATGCTAAGTGAAAAAAAAAGCCAATCTCAAGAGTCACATGCTCTATGATTCCATTTATATGATCTTCTTGAAATGACAAAATTACAGAAATAGAGAACAAATTAGTTGTTGCCATAGGTTACGGATGGTGGGAGGGAGGGAGTTGGGAATAACCACAAAGGGGTAGCACAAAGGAGATCTTTGTGGTGATGGAATAGTTCTCTTATCTTAATTGCGGGGAGTGGTTACACAATGTACACGTGATACATAGCACAGATCTATATATATGTGCACTGTACCAACGTCAATTTCCTAGTTTTGATACTGTACTACGGGTATGTAAATATAATCACTGGGAGAAACTAGTTGAAGGATATGGAACCTCTCTGTAGTATCTTTGCCGTTTCCTGTGACTATATTTCAAAAAAAAAAAATCTTACAGTACAAGTGTCGGAAAGAAGGTGCAATAAATGAAACTCAACAATCTTCTGCTGGAAATGTACATTAGTAAAATGAATCATACTGAAAAAATCTGATATTATCTAGCAAAGTTGACTATACACATACCCTATCATCCAGTAATTTATTCCAAATTATATACCTTACAGTAGCACTGTCCAATAGAGCTTTCTGCATTAATGAGAATATTCTACATCTGCTCTGTGCAATAACAAAGCCACTAGTGACATACAGCTATTAATAACTTGAAAAGTGGCTAGTGCAACTGAGGAACTAAATTTTTAACTTTAGTTGATTGAAATTTAAACAGTCATATGTGGTTAGTGGCTACCATACTAGTCCTAGAGAAACACAAATATATATGTACCAAGATATATATGTACACAAACATTCACGGTAACACTATTCACGATAACCAAAAACTAGAAACAACTCACAGGCTGACTAACAGTAACATGGTTAAATAAATTGCGGTATTTTTTAATGAACTGTTGCAATTAAAAACCATTACAAAAACGGGGCCGGCCCGGTGGTGCACTGCTATAGTGCGCCGCTTGGGAAGCGCGGCGGCGCTCCCGCCAAGGGTTCGGATCCCACTACAGATCATAGATGAGGAAAGTGAGTCTTGGCCTGAAATTAAGGTACGGAATAATTACCCCAAGGATCCTTCCACTACATTACTACAATTACTGACATTTCCCCAACTGATTTTTTGCCTTTAAGCAGAGGTATGCAAACTAAGCCCAAAGGTCAAATCAGGCACACCCCGTTTTTATAAGTAAAGTTTTATTGGATCACAGTCACATTCAGTTGTTTGGCTACCTTTGCCCTCTAACAGAATTAAGTACTACCAACAGAGATAATATGGCCCACAAAGCTTAAAATATTTACAAAAAATTGTCAACCCCTGACAACGCATCAAAAAAATCAAGAACCTTAGAGGACTCTAAACTTCAATGTTTAGAATCTCTGACACCACAATTAACATAAGAAAGAACTGTAAGATTATATGAAATAAAATGCCAAATTACTTGAACTTTCATAATGTTACAGCATATAAGCCCAAATATAAAAATGGTAAAATTAAACAGCTTAATTATGGAGTTACTGAAACCTTATCTTCATAATTAAAGAGTCTTCCTAATAAAGTATCTGCAGGATCTGTAGTTTCATTTGATGGAGGAAAAACTTCACAATTCAAATTATATTTAATAAGCATGCCTATTTTTATAACATACCCACATTTTTCATAAGGAACATGTTCAGTTCAAAACAAAGCCTGGCCTGGCTTTTACTTACAAGCACTTTATTTTATATTTCACTTCACACTTTTCGATATAATATATTCACTAAAATCATTCCACTCTGACCAAGCCAAATAATTATGTGATTAATTAAGGATCTACAGTTGATTTTCTGGTGTGAGAAAGGAGCTTATTTTTTTTAAACTTCCAAGGTTTTAATTCTAAATAAAAACCTCCAAATTAAATCATTTTTATCTTCATTCTAAATACAATTCACTGTCCAAGTCCACGTGATCATCTCAATAAATGCAGAAAAGGCATTTGACAAAATTCGACATCCATTCATGATGTAGGGGAAAAAAAAACCTCAATTACCTAGGAATAGAAAAAAACTTCCTTAACCTGGTTAAGACAATCCACAAAATGACCTACACCTCATGTGGTATTCTAAAGGTGAAAGCCTAAATACTTTCCCGTTAAGACAGGATGCTCCCTCTTACCACTTCTATTCAACATCTCACTGGAAGTCCTAGCCAGTGCAATAAAACAAGAAAAAGAAATAAAAGGTATACAGACTAGAAATAAAGAAAAAAGAGTTTCTCTAGCCATAGATGATATGACTGTCTACTTACAAAATCCCAAGAAATTTACAAAAAAAAAGCTCCTAGAGCTAATAAATGAGTTACAAAATCAATATGCAAAAAATAATCAAATTTCTATATATTATCAAGGATCAACTGGAAACTCAATTTTTTTGAATTACCATTTACAACAGGACCAAAAATTGAAGTATTTAGGTATAGACCCAATAAAGTATCTGCATGATCTGTATTTTGAAAACTACAAAACACCCATAAAAGAAATCAAGGACCTAAATAAATGGAGAGAAATACCATGTTCATAGATTAGAAGATTCAATATTGTTAAGATGTCAATTGTCCTCAGGTTGATCTATAGATTAAACACAATCTCAACCAAAATCCCAGCAGAATTATTTTGCGGATACCAACAAGCTGATTCTAAATATTATATGGAAAGGAGAAGAAACTAAAATAGCCACGATTTTGAAAAAGAATAAAGTTGGAAGACTCACATTACCAAATGCCAAAACTTATTTTAAAGCTATAGTAATCAAGACAGTGTGTTACTGGTAAAAGGACAGACAAATAGACCAATGGAACACAGAGTCTATAAACAAACCCATACAAATGTAGTCAAAATAATTATCGACAAACAAGGGCAATTCAATGAGAAAGGATAGTCTTTTCAACAAAAGGTCATGGAACAACTGCACAAATAAGTAAAACTCAAACCCCTCCCTCACTTTATACAAATATTAACTCAAAATGGAACATAGCTCTAAATGTGAAATACAAAAATATATAACTTGTAGAAGAAAATACAGAAGAATATTTCTGTGATTTGGGTTAGGCAAAGGGTTCTGAGACACAATACCAAAAGGTAAAAACCATAAAATAAAAAAATTGATAATTTTCACTTCATCAAAATTTAAAACTTGTATATGTCAAAAGACACTGTTATGAGGATGAAAGGCATGCCACAGAGTGAGAGGAAATCTTTGCAATCCACTTACCTGACAAAAGACAAAAGACAAAAGACTGTCACTCTGAAAACTCAACAATAAGAAAATTTTATTTATTTATTTATTTTTTCCTTTTTGTCTTTTTTCATGTCCGGCAACGGACCGCAACCCTCAGTGTCGCGCCCGTACCGGACCGGGACCGGCAACGGGATCGCAACCCTCGGTGCTGCGCCCGCCCCTCGCTCAGCCAGTGAGCAGGAACCGGTCTGTATGTGGGATCCGAACCCTCGGCGGGAGCGCCGCCGCACTCCCAAGCGGCGCACTGTAGCAGTGCGCCACCGGGCCGGCCCTAGTTCTTTCTTTAATACCTGACAGAACCCACTGTTACAAGAGAATCTCATCGTTTAAAGAAAGAATTGGGAAGAAA
>NW_007727436.1:238918-242487 GCF_000696425.1 Galeopterus variegatus
GAACCGGTCTGTATGTGGGATCCGAACCCTCGGCGGGAGCGCCGCCGCACTCCCAAGCGGCGCACTGTAGCAGTGCGCCACCAGGCCGGCCCAACAATAAGAAAATTTTAAAATGGGCAAAAGATTTAGACACTTCACCAAAGAAGATATAAGATAGCAAATAAGCACTTGAAAAGATGATCAACATCATTAGTCATGAGGAAAATGAAAACAAAAACCACAGTGAGATACTGCAATATACCTGTTAGAATGACTAAACTTAAAAAGACAGACCTATACCATGTGCTGATGAGGATGCACAGCAACTGGAACTCTCATACATTGCTGGTGGGAATGCAAAGCGGTTCAGTCACTCTGAAAACAGTATTTATCCTATGCTTCTGAAACAAATTACCACAAACACTGGCTTAAAACAACACAAATACATTATTTTAGTTCTATAGGTGAGAAGTCTGTTATAGGTCGCCCTGGGCCAAAATCAAGGTGTTGGGAGGGCTGCTTACTTTTCCAGAGGCTCTAAAGACTAATCCATTTCCTCTTCCAACTTCTAAAGATCACCTACATTCCTTAGCAATGGCCTCCCCTCCTCCAATTTCAAAGCCAGTAACTTTGCGTTTCTCTGACCCTGTTTCTGTTGTTACATCTTTTTCATGCACTCTACTCTTCTGCCTCTTTTTCCCTTAAGGCTTCTTGTGATATACTGGACTCACCTAGATAATTCAGGATAATCTCCCTATTCTTAAGTCAACTGATGAGCCACCTTAATTTGCCTTTGCCATGTAACCAAACATATTCACAGATTCCATGGATGAGGACACCTTTGAGGATCATTATTCTGCCTACCCCAGACAACCTTTTTTAAAAAAATAAAGTCAAGCACACACTTACCACATGATCCAGCAATCCCATTTATAGGTACTTACCTGAAAGAAATGAAAACTTATGTTCACTCAAAAATCTATTCATGAAGATTTACAGCAGCCTTATTCATAGTCACAAAAACCTGAAAACAACTCAGATGTCCTTCAATTGGTGAATGGATACATCACAATTGTATGATGAACTGTATGGTGGTACATCTGTAGAAGGGAATACTATATTCAGCAATAAAACGGAAGGAGGTGCTGATACACTCAAACACATGGATGAATCTCGAATATATCTAAATGAAAGAAACCAGACTCAAAAAGCTAAATAGTATATGATTCCATTTAAATGATATTCAAGGAAAGACAAATTATAAGGAGACAACAGTTCACTGGTTGCCAGGGGTTAAGGGTGGGGGAAGGATTGACTATAAAAAGCCAGCACAAGGGAATTTTAGGTGATGGAAGTGTTCCACATCTTGATTGTGGCAGTTGCATAGCTCTATGTATTTGTCAAAACAATTGTACAATGAAAAGAATTTCATTTCACATAACTTAAAAATAAAGTTAAAATCTTTTTAAAGGAAGAAAACAAATATATCATTTCTCATCCATCAGACTAGCAGAAATCCAAAAATGTGACAATGCCCACTGTGGGCAAGGATGAGAAACTACTGCCACTCATATACCCGTTGGCAGGAATGCAAATTGTTACAACTTTAGAACGTAATTTGGCTGTAGCTACCAAGTTTGAAAATGCACATCAACCTATTATCAGCAATTCCACTTACAGGTAGAGGTATACATTTTAGGGAAAACTTGGCACGTGCTGAAGGAGACATGTGCAAGGATATTCATTAAATGTTGTTTGAAATACTAAAAAACTTAAAACGACCCTACAGTAAGGAAATGAATTGTGGTTAGTGGTTATTAAAAAAAGAAAAGGAAAAAAATAAAGAATCAGCCCTGCCAGTTACTGTTGTGATTTGGAGAAGGTAACTTATTGGTTTACTTAACAATAAGATATAGTTAAAACAGCACTGAATTTCAAATATGGAGACAAGCATTTTAGCATTTAGTTTCAGCTCTGCCACTAACTAGCAGTCAGACTATGGGCTACTTCTACAAATCTCACTTTCTTTTTTCTGGAAAATAAAGAGGTTAGACAATGGCATATAACCACTAACATTACTTCCAACTCAGTGATTTTGATTCATTAAGTATATAATCAAGAATTATATTCTAAAGCACTTATGTCAAGATACTATTTTTTCAAGACACTCTGAAATAAGAAAATAGCAGAGAAATAGGACATATTAGTACACTGATTCATAAAATAGACCTAAATTCTTGGTATGTCTGTGATGAGATTTTTAATAATCTTAATTCAAGAAGATCACATAAACAGCTAAACCCACTGTAGTAACTTAGGTCACCCTCAGGTAGAGCTTATATATCCTCTCTCATTCTAACATTCTAAAAACAAGTTAATATTAGTAATGAGTACAACTGTACCTGTCAAGTTCAAGTCTGTCTGGCCAAGTCATTCAAGTACATGGTAAAATTTACTCGATTTTTTTTTAAACAAAGATAAAACACTGACTTGCTTTTCATATTTTTGCCTGTTTCATCTATAAAGCTCTTACATTACAAATGAATAGCTTCAGCCTGCCAGAATAGTTTAGAGAGCCTTTTAAAACCTGCAATATACTATGTACACAGGGATCTAGTAAAAAAAAAAAAAAAATCAGCAGTTCATAATTCAAGAAAGCTTATTTAATAATTTTCATTACCACCAATGCTATACTTCAAAGACACCAATAGCCAACACGTCGTTTGTTCCTACTGCAGAATTTAATAGGTTATTAACTTCTGGTGTAACCCAAAAGTATAATTAGGACACTATCATTAAAACGTGATATTGCTTTCTTTTAAAATCACAAATATGAACACCTTCCACCTTGTCGGTCAAATCAAAATTTCAAAATTCTTGTTTTACAGACTTTCCAAATCTAAAATCTTAAAATTCTAAACGAGTAAGGAAACAAACACACAGTGTTTATGACTTCTAAAAAACCTCCTACCTATCAGATTTTCATTTTAGCGTAAACTGCCAAAAAAAAAAAAATTATTTCGACCGAAACCTAAATTCCGTACACATTACTGTATGTCAATCAACTAAACAAAAGGTGAGTTATGATTAGGAAGTTACATAATTTGCTACAAAGATCGTTCAAAGCACCTTTCATTGAACGTACCCCCCAACACTTCACAGGCTTCAAAGTTCAACTTGCATTCAGAGTAAATTATCGGAAACCATGAACGAAATTAAGGCTTTTCTTTAAAAGCAGTCACAAGGAAGCAGGAACAGTTTATCTGTTTAAAGAACGCAACGAGCAACAGAATGCCAGGAGCTGAGTCAGGCAGAGGAACGCTGACTACGTCCCGCCTTCCAAAGGAAAGTGTTCCCCCCGCCGACTTCCCCGGCCCGGCCCGGAGGGAGTCCCGGGAGCCGCGAACTCGCCGGGCCGGCTGGAGCCCCGGCCAAGGCAGAGGGAGCGAGCACGGCGCATCAGCGTTCCTCAGAGGAACAAAGGTCGGGCTCACACCGTCCGCGACCGCGGCTCCTGCTGCCCGGAGCAGCCGGCCGAGACACCCGGGGTCCCTCCTGGGCCGGAGAGCGCGGCGCGTGGGGAAAGGGGC
>NW_007727436.1:243915-245432 GCF_000696425.1 Galeopterus variegatus
GTAGAAATAACAGCAAATTTGCCTCATCGTTTCTCATAAAAGCCATCATATGGTCTCTACTTTGACGGTATCAAGAGCTCTGTCTTGCAAGGCACCCTATTCCACCTCTGGACAGTTCTAATGTTAACCTCTTCTTCTATTAGGCCAAAATCTGCCCTTTACTTTAGCTTCTTGGTTCTACTTTCCTCGAGGGCACGCTATAGGTAGTCCTCCGGGAAAGCCTTCTGATATATCAATTATCAGGTCTTTTCCTCCTTATGTCCCACTGTGTTTTTCCATCTTCAGTTCCATTAGCCCCAGGTCCTTACTTTCCAGTTCTTTCACGTTCTTTCCCCCTGTTCTCCTCTGGACGCCCTATGGGTTGTTAGTGTTCCTAGCGAACTATGGTGCCCTGAACTAAGCAAACCATTGTTCCAGGTGGTCAAGATCTTTTTGGATCCCTACCCTTCCCAGATTTTTTATTATCCTGATATCAAATCAGCATTCTATCCAAGTCTTTATTCGAGTTGTTTATAAGTGTTTAATAAGACAGTGAAACACAACTCTGCTGTATACTACTAAAGACTTTAATCCTCCTGCCATCAGATACTTCTTTCTTTTTTTTTTTTAAAGAAAATGTAATTTTATTAATATTATTTTTTACATTCTAGGATGTTGTGGAGCGGTTGGGAGGGAGGGGGAGAGGGGAAAAAGGAAGGAAATGGGATGGAAGGAGGAAGGAAGAGGGGTGGGACTGAGGCCTGTGGCACCCCCCTAGTTCCCACAGGGGAGATTGGGGGGGCTTCCAGTGGGGGCTTGGTCATTGCTGGGCTGGGTGCAGATGTCAGGGGGGTGTGGCAAAAGCCCTTGCCCCCCCAGCACTCCATCTCAGGAACCCAGGGCACTTCTTGCTGCAGTTTGGTGTTCTTCGCTGGGCTCGTTGCATGCGTCAGGGGGGCATGGCTGAGGACCAAGGCTCCCCCACCACCCCAGCTCAGGAGAGCCCTGGGCACTTCCTGCAGCGGCTTAGTGGTCATCACTGGGCTGGCTGCGCGTGTCAGGCGTGTGTGGCCAAGGCCCTCGTTCCCCACCCTCAGGATTTGTTGCGGGTGTCGGGGGGCATTGCTGAGGCCCCCAGCCCTCCCTTTCTGGCTTGGTAGCCCAGGGGACTTCTGGTCCTTCTATGTGTTATAGGTGTTCTTTGGTGAAATGAGACCTTTACTAGTTAATATGAAACTTTGTCTGTAGTTGCAGGGACTTTGTTTTTTCTTTCATTTCCGTGTTGGATTATTTGCTGTTCCCACCATTTAAACTCTGCACTGGAACTAATTTTTTGTCCTTTGCTTACTTCTAAGATGGGGGAACTTCCTTTGGGGACCAGTACTTGAGCTGTATGGTTGAGCTAACTTGCTGCTTTGCTGCTGATACCCTAGGGAAGGCTTTTTGTGCAGCTCAGGTTTTAATGGCTGACTTTATAGGTATTTCCACCTCTTGAAAGGTCTGGTGCACCTGAGTTGTGTAGAAACTCTGGTCTGGGC
>NW_007727436.1:247211-248063 GCF_000696425.1 Galeopterus variegatus
CTTGTTGTGGGGACTGTCCTGTGCATTGCAGCATATTTAGCAGCATCTCTGGCCTCTACCCACTAGATGCCAGTAGTACCCACCTCCCTAGTTGTCTGCAGCTATTGCCAAGGGTCTCCTGGGGTGCAAAATCACCTTCAGTTAAGGACCATTGATCTAGCTGTACAAAGAAATGGCCTTTTTAGAAAGTTAGTATCTCTTTATCAATATCTTCCATAGCCTGACCCCAAGCAGTTTTGCAAAACACCCCCACCCAAATGAAGTCCCCAGGTACCTATCGTTGTTTTCCCAGCTGCTTAGATTCCCCTGTTACAGGACTCCACCCTAATAAAATAATCATCACTTATCAGTGTGAGATAGCTGAGCAGCTACTGGTCTCAAAATATGTAGAAATTCTTTTATAAAGTGCTACAAAACGTCAGTTATTATTTTTACCTCCTAAAGGTATTTTCATTTTAAAAGAGGGCAGACTTTAGGGCAAATAAGAAATCTACTGCTTGGATGAGCCTTTCCAAGAATCTCCAAATCATGCAAATTACTGGTCTCTTATGCAAAAAAGTGAAGGGTAGCTGAAGAGTGGAAGGTATAGAAATTGGGGGCAAGGTGATTGGATTTGAGTTTTAGCTTTGCTGCTAACCAGTCCGTGATTTGAATGTGTGACAAGCTTCCTGGCCTAAATTTTGTAATCTGTAAATATAAGGGCGTTAACAACTTATTCCCCCCTAGTTTTAAGATTCTGGTAGCTTCTGCCTATGCAGTCTAACTGGATAGCATAGAGAGTTAAAAGAATATACTAGTCATCCCAAAATAGAATGAAATGGATAATCTGTGGTTTAAAACCCCCTGTGAAAA
>NW_007727436.1:248568-259712 GCF_000696425.1 Galeopterus variegatus
TACTAGTCATCCCAAAATAGAATGAAATGGATAATCTGTGGTTTAAAACCCCCTGTGAAAACAGTTCATCCTTGTCACAAGGCAGTTTACCTGCTGAGTCACCCTGGCAAATTTGTAATTAAGTATTATGGGTGAGTAGGGAAAGCCAAACTAAAATCAAGTGTATGGTGGAAAGTAACCATATCCTTTCTCCTTCCTCATCTTGACATCTGCTTAACCCATCATCTGCCAGTATCCCTTGTTACATGTTTGTGTAATAAAATATCATGCTATTTTATTTCACTAAAAGTTTAGAGGGACCATACTAACATTGCACTTCAGCCATTTGTAACAGATTTGAAATGTTGGTTTTCAAGATTCTACCATTCATCATTAAATGTGAAATCTTTAACTAAGGTGATTATATCTCCTCTTTGTACTAGTGAAAGCTGGATTTTCATAACTGAATTAGTAGCCTAGTTGCTTATAATTGTATGAAACAATGATTATACAATTTAATATAAATTAAAAGAAGAATGTTTACTGACTCAGATATAAGAGAAGTTATAAAACAACAAATAAGTATGTATATTAATTAGTAAATAAGTATCTAAAATTTAAAAATACCAAAATAACAAAAAGCAAACCAACAAATCATCAACTTTTCTAATTTAACTAGGTTTAGTTATTATTATTATTTTGATGTTTAATGATAGTATTCAACCTTTCATAAATCTAGCTAAAAATATTATGTCCCTAGCTTAGAACATTATACAGTTATTATCCTGTAGAATGAGAGATCCCACTGTCTGCAGTTGGCATCAATATAATTCAGTACAGGTCACTATCATTCAACTCAATTGACTTCAAAAAATTTTCACTCATTAATTACAAAAATATACTGAGCACTTCCTATGTGCTAAGCATTGTGCTATAGGAATTGAAACGTGTGCCAGTCCCTATCCTAGCGGAATTTATAGTAAGATGGGGAAAGGGACAAGATAAGACAAGTAAAATACAAGGAAGCATATGGTAAATGAAAGTAAGATCTTGTGGATTCAAAGAAAGATAAGGTCTTATATCAGGAAGAGCTATACTATCCAATTGGGGTTGGGGTAGGGACAGAGAATAAACTGCTGTGTAGGTACCCACAATAATAGGAGAACCAAGATCTTATACATGGTTTTAAGAAGATAGACAGGTGGGGTGCAGTGGGGGATTAGGTAGGTATTAGAGATAATGGGGATATTGGTCAAAGGATACAAAATTTTAGTAAGAGTTTTATTCAGGAAGAATAAGTTCTAGAGATCTATTGTATGACATGGTGAGTATAGTTAATAACTGTATGTTGTATTTGAAAGTCATTCAAAGAGTAGATTTTAAGTGTTCTAACCACAGAAAATGGTAAATATTTGAGGTAATTTTAATTAGCTCAATTTAGCCATTCCACAATGTATACATATTTCAAAACAATATGTTGTATACCATAAATATACACACTTTTTATTTGTCAATTAAAATTTTTAAAAAAATTTTAAATTTAAAATTAAAAAATGAAAAGATAGACATACAACTTTTTCTAAATTTGAATGACTGAACAAAGTACACAGAGAAAAAGAACACGGGCTCATTATGGGTATGAGAGTCACCAATAGCCTCTGGCAGGATATTCAATATTGAGGATAACAGTCATTTATCACACTTTGAATTTTATCTTTAGGATGGTCCTGTGCCAGCCTGGGGATATGTGTAGACAAATAAAACATGGTCCATAAGAAATTTTATTTTGGAGAGAGTAGGTAGGTAAATTTGGAACTTGGAGACTTTTCTAATAAAGGAAAGATGGAAAACAAATGTTAAGAAAGAAGGTATCAAGGTTGTTCTCCTTGAAAGGACCCAAATTTCTATTTTGTGTGAAAAATCTCAGCCGCTGCTTTAGTTCTTATTCACATGTGAATTCCTGTGACTGGGTCCAGTAGTATCTGGCCTGAAGTCCAAAAGGCCAAACTCTAATGCCTCCTCTCCTATTCTCTTGTGAAATCATCTAATTCAGATTTAACTCCACCACTGCTTCAAAATAGTTTTTTCAAGGTCACTGATGCCAACCACTTTGTTAAATGCAAAGGTCATTTTTCAGTCTTCATTTTACATGACCTGTCAGGAATATCTGATGCAAGCGATCGTTTTCTCCATTTTCTTCTCTGGGCTCCTGAAATATCACCTTGCTTCTCCTCCTATCTCACTGGAAACTCCTTCTCAGTCTCCTTTGCTAGTTCTTCTTTATCTCCTTGAATGCTAAAATTTGGAGTGTCTCAGAGCTCTAATGTTGAATAGTTTACTTCTCTCTGCCTTAGTTTGAATCCCAGCTCTAACACTTGTTAGCTGTCTGATCAGAAGAAAGTCGCTTAATTTCTCTGAACTTTAGTTTCATAATTTATAAAATGAGAATAATAAAAGTAGATACCTCCTACAGTTGTTGTGAAGACTAAGTGAATTTATATATGCAAAGTACCTAGAACAGAGCCCAGTACAGTATCTATACACTGTTAATTCCAAATTTATCTCTTGTCTGAACTTCTACCCAAAACTCCAGAATCATATATTCGACATCTTCATTTGAATTTCTAATGAGCATTGCAAATTTAACATGTCAGAACTATTGATTTTTGCCCAATTTTCAGTTGTTCGGGTATTCTTTCACACAGCACACCCAATCCATCAGGAAATCCTGTTATATCTACCCTCAGAAAATATTTAGAATCTAACCACTTCTCCCAAACCCCACTGCTAGCACCCTTCTCCAAGCCATCATTATCTTTTGCCTGGCTTGCTACAATAGCCTCTGTTGGGAAAATAGAATAGTTTGGTCAGGGCCCTCGCCTCAGGTCCAGTTGGTTGTGGTTCAACATCCTTTGTAAGCAAATGTGTGTGTATGTGTGCGTGCTGTATGTGTGGAGTTAGTGTGCATACATGCCAATGTATCTTTTTAGTTTTGTTGCTATTCTTGTGTTCTTCAGAGAGAGAGAGAGAGAGAGAGAGAGAGAGTAGTTTTAGTGAAGCGGGCGGGTGGGCGTTGGCCTCAGGCATCCACCTGGTGCAGCCATGCTTTCCAACCTACAGTTTCCAAGGACCTTTTGGCCAGTTACCTAGCTCACAGACTTGTGTGTAAGGGGTCTGGTGACCCAGCCTGGTGTATGAAGGGTTTGTGATCCAGTCTGTGAATGGGCTCAAGGGGTCTAGGAGCTCCAGACCCAGCCCTAGTGCAACAATTGGCCCAGTCAGGGCAGGATTACCGGCAGGTAAAAGAGCACCACAACTGGTATGTTTGCCTAGCTTTACAGCCTCTGTCCCACCTCTATTTTCTCTTCTCAATAGAGCAGTCAGAGCAATCCTGCTAAAGTAAGTGTGAGATCATGTCACTTTTCTGCTCAGTAGTCAATGGCTCTACATGATCTTGCTCTCTCTGACCTCAAGTCTTACTCCTTTCCTTTTCTCATTTCACACCAAACACAACAGCACCTTTGCTGCTCCTCACATGTCCTGACAGCTTCTGTCTCAAAGCCTTTGCATTTGCTGTTTCTTATGCCTGAAATATTTAACCTCCACATGGATACTTCTTCACTTCCTTTAGGTCTCATTTCAAATGCTAAATTATCCGTGAGGCCTGTCCCACCCTAGATAAATAGCAACATTTCCCACACCCCACCTCCCAGCACTCCCTTATCCCCCTTACCCAACTTTAGTTTTCATTGTACTTATTTGCCATCTGACATACCGTGTACTTATTATCTGTCTCCCCAAACTAGAATGTAAGCTCCATAAAGGCAAGGTCTTCATCTATTTCATTCATCACTATTTTTAGATTCATCAGTATCTAATACAGTACCTGGCACATAGATGGTACTCAATAAATATTTGTTGAATGAATGAATGAAAGAAATAGACATGAGTAGGTAGAATAGGGATAATGATAGTGTCAAAGACAACTTCAGTTTTGTCAAATGTTTGGCTATGACTATCCCATTTTAGGAATACTTTTTGTGTAAGGATAATTGCTTTTGCTCTTTCCTTCTATGTGGTGGGAGGGGGAGAGAGAGACAGTGGCAAATAAAAAGAGAAAACTATTTGTCCTTTACCACTTCCTTCCTATGCTTCATGGGTCACTCCAGCTACTATAATAATTCTTCATCTAATTGATACAGCTGAAAAGTAGAAAGCAGGTCCCTTCAAAAGAAAATAGATATGACTAATTAATTGTATTTAACTTTTACTCTTAAACTTACACAAGTTACACAAGCTTAGATATCTTGTTTCTAACATATAACAAATTATAAAAACTTTTCTGCATGTGACCCTTTAATAGATTGGTCAGTTCACAGCATACATACCCCTGTGATGAGACACTGGGGAAAGTCAGCCTGAGGGAGGGAGTTTCGGATGGAAATTACAGATCAGGTATAGGAGGTAGTTGTAACCAGGAACTCATAAGAACTGTCAGTGGAAGCAGATATCTGAGACTTCACAATACTCTTTCTCATGGAAAAGCCCTAACCTTCCTATGTGATAGACTCCAGCAGAACTGGAATGGGTATGCATCCTCAACCAGGTTTTTAAAAGTGTGTTGGTGGAGTGGTACCTCAGGAGCACCCCAGTGGATCTCTTTAGAACCACTGAGGAAAACAGATACTGTTTTCTTTTCCTTTCTCCAGGGTAATTTTAATTTTTTTTTCCTGTTTTTTTATAGCAGCTTTATTGAGATATAATTCACACATCATAGAATCTAATGCTTTAAAGTTTACAATTCAATGATTTTTAGTATATTTACAGAGTTGTTGCTGTGGAGTGATTGAATTGTGTCCCCCAATTTTCATATATTAGAACCTTAATCCCCACTGTAACTGTTGAGGGTGGGAAATCCTATTATGGTAACTGAAAGGTGGGGCCTTTAAGAGGTGATTAGGTTGTAGGACCATAACATAGTGAATGGATTAAAAATGGTGGTCACGGGCATGGTTTGGAGGGCTTTAAAAGCTAGGGTAATTTTTAGAAGAATTTTTCAAATCATATTTGGGAATAGAGACTGTTTTAAGTCAAGTAAATATAAACAATGCAGAGCTGGTGCCAGGTGACTAAACAAGTATGTAGACTGGAATCTTTCAGGCCTCCTGTCCTCCGGGTAACACTTCAAGCAGATGCAGGGAGGCAGAACAGCAAACCAGCCTCATAATCCCAATTCAGGGTACTGGAGAGCTAAGAACAATTTGGCAACAGGAATAAAAATGCACTGATTTTCCCCCCTTTTAAGTGTAGAATGAATATAAAATGTGTGAATTTGCTTTAATGAAGAAAATGGAGTAGTTTCAGAGGGTATCCAAAGCTTCAGTTAACATATTTCATAAAAAATTTAGTAGTTCTAGTATAAAATATACCCAGAAGAACAAGTTCTTCTAATAGCAGAGTTACAGATAAATGGGATTTTCTGATGCAAAATTACATGCAAATATAATCTCTCCATTTCTGTGGGTCAGCAAACTGGGAGCAGTTTAGCTGGGTGGCTCTGGCTTAGGGTCTCTCCTGAGGTTACAATCAGGATGTCTGCTAGGACTGCAGTCATCTGAAGGCGTGACTGGGACTGGAGGATCTGCTTCCAAGGAGGCTCACTCATATGGCTATTAGTTAAAGCTCAGCTCCTTGTCATGAGGCCTTCTCTTTAGGATATGACAGCTGCCTTCCTTCCCCCAGAGTAAATGATCCAAGAGAGAGAGCAACAAAGACAGATACCATAGGGACTTTTTATGGCATCATCTCCAAAGCCACATACAACCATAGTCACTTTATTGGTTAGCAGCAAGTCACTGAGTCAAGTCCACACCCAAGAGAAGGGGAGTAGGCTTCTCCTCTTAAAGGGAGGAGTGTCAAGTATTTGTGTACACATGTTTAAAACCACTAGATATTTAATGTTTGACAACTACTACCAACAAATTTTCATATAAACATATTTAGGCTGAGGAATACTTTATCTGTGACTTTAGAGCTTTTTACTTCCCTTAGAGTAAATGACCACTAGGATTAGGTAGATAAAATCAAATAACTTCCAAACCATTATCACAATCTATTTTCTGTGTCCATATTCACTCTAATAATAGCTGTATTAGCTGCTTCCTTCTTAAATCCTCCTAACCTCACCCAACTGTGCACTCCAATTCTTGCAGAAAATCCTATCTATGCCTTTCCTATGAGTATGGAAAATGTCGTATTCCTGCTTTCAGGGTTGCTTTCCATCCATAGCCAACCATTTCTGGTGTGGGACAAAAGGTGTTGAAAGTTCAAATAAGTTCATAACCCAAAATTCTAAACAGTTACCCTTGTCTTCAAATTTAGTCCTCAGCAAACTTTAGTAGATTCCTGTGGCATGAATTTCCATTTCAGAAGTTGTGTTGCTTTTCCACTAGTTAAATAGGTTTGCTTATGAGCTCAATGAGCCATAGAGACTCTCTGCCCTCCAAACTCTAAATCTGCTTGATGTGTTTGAAGGTACAAAGATCCCCCAAATAAAATTTGATGGTGAGGTTCTTATATGAGTTCCAGAACACACACACACACACACACACACCATATACATAGACCCAAAAAAACTCATTTGATCTATAACATAGCTCCTATAGAACTTCTCTACCAGTCTATTGGAAAATGTGTTCCAAGTTGAAACTTGAGACTGGGACTTGATCCTTTCCTGTACCATTCACACTATGTATACAGCCAGAAAGTCTGGGACACCCCTGCTTTCTCCTGGTTCCACGTAGTGGTGGCCGCAGCATTTCTAGTAGCAGGGAAGGTGAGCACTGTCCTGTGGTTTAGGCTCCTGAAGCAGTAGCAAAGAGTGTGTATTGGTAATGTCTTAGTCTGTTTATATCTAAGGGCTCTTCTAACTCAAGTGTTTTACAATTAAAAACTGACTTTATATCTAAATCATGAGGATCATGTACTTTCTGGAAAGGTAGCACTTTGCATCCACTTGCAACAGCTATGTAATTAGCTTATTGGTACTTAGTTAAATTTTTCTTCAATACTGACATTAGCCAAACCATTCCATCTAATTCCACAGCCAGGTAAGCTCAGCATTAATGTCTGGTGTTTATATGCACCACTCATTTATCCATTCACATGGGATAATATTCTTACTTTATTGAATGATTTCCAAAGAATAGTTTAAACTTTTGTTTTAAAGTAGAATAAGTGGGCCAAGCCCGTGGCGCACTTGGGAGAGTGAGGTGCTGGGAGCGTGGTAGCGCTCCCACCACGGGTTCGGATCCTATATAGGGATGGCCGGGGCGCTCACTGGCTGAGCGGGGTGCGGCCGGCCGGTCAAAAAAAAAAAAAAAAAAAAAAAAAAAAGAAAGAAAGAAATAAAATAAATAAATAAATAAAGTAGAGTAAGTAATAAATATATTTTCTCTATAGGAAGTGCTGTCTTAAGAATTATGCTGCAAAGCTGTGCTGTCCAACAGCATGGATATTGAGCATTTTCGTTAGCATAGACTTTCTATTGGATGACATTGTTTTAAGGAATCAATATGCTGTTCCATGAACTATTTTTACAATAGTCGTATGTGGGAAATAAGTAACATAAGGGAGTACCAGTACAGTATTATAAAATCTTAGGTCAAGTTATATGGAAAATGCAATAAACCTCTCCTGTGTGTTAAGTTACAAAGAATAACAAATATTGTGGAAGGTAGAGACAACTCAGTTATGGAATATTAATGAATTTTCTTTGTTCATAAAACCTACTTTTAAGAAAAACATTTCAGTACATTATTAAAGTTTGGGTGCATGTGTATTTTTTTTTAAACCTAATAAAACTTTGCTGCTTTATGCAGTACTTTCTAGGTTTTTTTTCCTATAAATATATGGTGTTGTCTTTTTAAAAATCAATTTTTTAAAATTTCTTATTTTTATTTTTGCTTTTTAACTTTTTTCTTTGGCAGCTGGCCAGTACAGGGATCCAAACCCTTCACCTTGGTGTTATAACATCACGCTCTAACCAATGGAGCTAACCAACCAGCCCCCAAATCAGTTTATTGAGATATAATTTATACTCAATAAAATGCCCCCATTTTTAAGTATTTAGTTTGATAAATGTATAAACTAATGTAACTACTGCCTCAATACAGAGACAGAACGTTTCCATCACCTCAAAAAGTTCTCTTGTACCACTCTGAAGTCAATACCCTTATCCCCGGCTACTACTGATCTGATTTGTGTTTATAAATTATGTTTGTCTCCTAAATCTTCATGTAAAAGAAGACATATAGTATATACTCTTTTTTTTTCCCCCTCCCTGGCTGCTGGCTGGGATTGAACCTTGGACCTTGGTGTTATCAGCACAATGCTCCAACCAACTGAGCTAACTGGCCAGGCCTATGTGTGTTCTTTTGCTATCTAGCTTTCACTCAACATCTTTGAATGGGTTCACCCATGTGTTGTTGCATCTATTAGTACTTTGTTTCTTTTTGTTGCTAAGTAGACTGCTGTAAAAGCATACCACAATTTAACTGTTCACCTGTTGATGGGCATTTGGGTTGTTTCCAGTTTTTTGCTATTATGAACAAAACTCCTGTGAGTAAATGCCTAGAAATAGAATTGTTTGGTCACATGGTAAGAATGTCTTAACTTTATATGAATTTTCCAAACTCTTTCCAAAGTGGCCGAACACCAACTCTGATGGATATTGCCTTTTGAAGGACTCTTTTACTAGATAGTAATACTTAGTCATAGCTATGACTTTCTTCCCTAAAGAATTTGTTACAGGGGCCGGCCCGGTGGCGCGCTGGATAGTGCGCCGCTTGGGAAGCGCGGTGGCGCTCCCGCCCGAGGGTTCGGATCCCACATACAGACCGGTTCCCGCTCACTGGCTGAGCGAGGCGCGGGAGCAACACCGAGGGTTGCAATCCCGTTGCCGGTCCCCGGTCCGGTACGGGGGCAACACTGAGGGTTGCGATCCGTTGCCGGACACGGAAAAAGACAAAAAAAAAAAAAAAAAGAATTTGTTACAGATAATCTGTATTGAGAAAACAGTTTCTGTAATGAGGCAGCCATCACCAAATTAGAAACCGTTGATTTATGTATATTCCTAACTTAAATATGTTCCCAATGGTAATCTATTCTTAGTTTCATAGAAATCTCCTTTCTCACTCCTGATTGTGGAGGTGGGAAAGAAATTCCTTCCATCTTTGGAGCTGCAGGGAAAGGAGGAGGAGGAATCCCCTGGGCTGTGGGCCAAGGGAATGGGTAGAGAATTTTTCTCTAGAGCAATGCTATCCAATGAAAATATGAGTCACATATGTTTTTTCACACATGTAATTCTGTGACACATTATTTAATAGCTACATTTAAAAAGTAAAAAGACACATGAAATTAATCTTCAAATATTTCTGTTTAACCCAATATATTCAAAATATTATTATTTAAACATATACTCAATATAAAACTTATTAATGAGATTTTTGCATTCCTTTTTTCATACAGAGGCTTCAAAATCTGGTGTGTATTTTACACTTACAGTATATCTCAATTTGGACACTAAATCTTCGACACTTGAAATGAAAAATGTAGCTCTACTAAAACAATAAAGCTGAGTTTAATGGAAAGATATTCTACACTGCTTCAGTTTTTTAAATTTAAATTTAAATTAATCAAAAGATATCAAAAATCCAATTTCTCAGTCTCTAGCCACATTTCAAGTGCTCAATAGCCACATATGCCTGGTGGCTCCCATATTGGATGGAATAGATTTAGGGGGTTATCTGTGGGACATGAAGCGAAATATAGGAGTAAGAGAAACTCTCCGTTGCAACTCAGTTCACAGTAGAAATACCAGTACTATTTTTGTGAAATTTGAGTTGAACAGATTTGCATGAATTCTAATGTGAATTGCAAATTTGCTTATAGCTTGGCCGTTGGGCTGCTTGGGTTCGAATGCCATCTCCACCATTTCCTAGCAGCGCAACCTAGAAAATGAGTGAGTGTGAACTAGTAACCTAACCTCTGAGCTTCACTTTCACCATCTGTAAAACGGAGAATAATAGTACTCCTCAGATTACTGTGCAGATTTAGTGAGATAATGCATGCAAAGCATGTTGTAGAATGACTGGCAGCTTTTAGAAAATAAGTTAGTGGTGGCTTTTAAAAATCCAAACCATTCTTTGGATATGGACTTTTTGTAGTTTCCTTATTATTTTCAAAAGGTACATGCATTTTTAAAACCAGTTTGAAGATGACACTCATTGATTCAATAAATAATGTCTTTCAGCACCAGGTACTCAGCTAGAACACAAAAATGAAAGAACATGGTCCCCACCTTCAATGACCCCACAGTGTCCAGTGTCAGAAACGATATAGTGTTAGGCTAATGTCCAAATGAGAAAAGGAAAACCAAAGAGAATAATAATTTTTTCCAACAACTCCAAAGAAAAGAAGCCCTATTGATAAAAACTAAGCTTATAGATTGAAAATCTTAAGTTTTGCATAGTTCTCTAGCTTCTTTTCAAATGGATATCCACAATTAAAATAGTTAAGATTTTAAAAATTAGATTGACATGGATCTGGAATTTTAATGATTAGTAGTAGGCTTTATTTCTGCCACATGGAAGACACTGCTTTGTTTTCTCCTTGTGTTTTCTTTTCCCGAGCTGTCCTTGTTTTTTAGTATTTATCTGACTGGAAAAGAAGAAAAAAAAAGTTCAGTTAATTCAAAAATCTGAAATACAAAATATTTTAAAAGTTGTTACTGTTAAGCAAAAGACTAAAAATACTAAATACAAGTAAAATAAGTGATTAAAATAAGTAAAATCACATTTATAATACAGCTTTTCTTCCTAATATAAAAATCCTTTAGACAGACACAATCTTGCTTTTAAATCCAGAGGTTGAAGCAATATCTTAAAAACCTCTGGGCCGGCCCCATGGCGCACTGCTACAGTGCGCCGCTTGGGAGTGCCACGGCGCTCCCGCCGAGGGTTCGGATCCCACATACAGACCGGTTCCCGCTCACTGGCTGAGCGAGGTGCGGGCGTGACACTGAGGGTTGCGATCCGTTGCCGGACACGAAAAAAGACAAAAAAAAAACCTCTTAAAAAATTTCTTAAAATTTTTGTTTATAAAAG
>NW_007727436.1:259925-260868 GCF_000696425.1 Galeopterus variegatus
GGTTCTTTGCATTTGCAGATTTCTCTTAATGATATTCTATTATTTGAAATTTGATTATTATAGAATATATCAGCCAAAGGATAAAATCATTATAGAATACTGGGTTAATCTCTCTCTAAATTCTCTACTATATGAAGAGATGGCAGGGCTTGGGATTCTCCCTAGGTGGATGTAGGGGCCAGCACATGTCACTCTGGATACCATTCCATCAGTGTCCCCATGATGGAACATGTTAAAGGGAATATTAAAAGCATTCTTAAGAGGGAAAAGAAGTGACAAAAGAACAGGTGCAGACTAAGGAATATATGTAGAGTCCAGGGGATGATTGCATGTGGACACTTGCTTTTTGGTTACACTGTTCTCTAGTATGTTACCTCTCACCCATGCTGTGCATCTTGGTGGGGACCTGTTAATAAACTAAGTGCTCAAGTGCTAAGCTGGCTTTTGGTGGCAGAGTGGCAGAGGGTGGGCACCTTGGTTCCATCAGCAAAGCACTGACAAGATGGGCAAATGGTTCCTGGCAAAGCCATCCCTGGTTCACCAATCTTCCCTTCAATTCTGTGAACTCAGCCCTTACACACACACACACACACACACACACACACACACACCATTATTGAGTTGCTACTACTCTTTCTGTGTCTCTGGGTGTAGTTACCATGGCTGAGAGAAGTTTCACTCTTCAGCAACTCACTGCAAAGATAGTGTTTCAACAAAACAGAATACAGTAGGCCAGGGCCACCACATACACCTGTACAGGTCATGAACTGCACATAGACTACAATGTGAATAGTGAGCCCAACTTTGTGTAGTGTACAAGCTGAACAACTGTACATGACAGCCCTAAAGGTGCTCTACAAATATTTGTATAATTTTGGTGTAAAAGAGTCTTGACCGTGCTGGCTAATCTAAGAAAGCAGGTTGGGAAAGAGCATGATGAGGG
>NW_007727436.1:262091-279647 GCF_000696425.1 Galeopterus variegatus
TTTCCTTTTCTCACATCCATTCCCCTGAGAAAGGGGGAGACAGATGAGACACAAGGTTGAAGAAATTAGAAGAGGATTTGATATGAGGGAGAGAGTCAGAGGAGGAAAGAAAGAGTGGGGAAAAGTGGGAGAGAGACCATTAGAGAGAGAGAGGATGTGAGAAAGAAAAAAAAAAGCCACGAGGAGGAGAGAAAAAAAGGAATAGGAGAGAAAACTTTTTTTTTTTTTTCCTTTTTGTCTTTTTCTCGTGACCGGCAACGGATCGCAACCCTCAGTGTCGCGCCCATACCGGACCGGGACCGGCAACGGGATCGCAACCCTTGGTGTTGCGCCCGCACCTCGCTCAGCCAGTGAGCGGCTGGTCTGTATGTGGGATCCGAACCCTCGGCGGGAGCGCCGCTGCACTCCCAAGCGGCGCACTGTAGCAGTGCGCCACCAGGCCGGCCCCTGAGAAAACTTAATTTGGGTCTTAAGTTTAAATTATGTTCTAACCACCCACCTCATCAAAAATATCTTTCTTTATTCCAGTGGAGCTCATTGTTAAATTTCACAAATAGGTTTCCTTTTAGGGGCCTCCTTTCCTTTTTCTTTTTAGCCCAGGTTTCATAAACAGGGAATAAATCTGACTGCTTAGGATTCCAAGAAATTTGATTTGTAATATTTAAGAGGAAAGTGGAAAGAAAGATAGACAGGGGTCGGAAGGAAACCTCCAGTATTTCATAAGTGATTTTCCCTTCTCTTTTCTTGAATCTATATCCTTTGGCTCATTTATTTCCACCTTAGAAAAATACCAGAAGATCATGGATAAGCCTATCATTTGGGCTCACTGTAAAGAAACAGAAAAGTTAAAGAGAATAAAGCCTAGAAAGGTAAGAAATTAAAAGCCGAGAGAGAGATGGACTCAGATCCTGACAGACAAGTTTAGCCCAGGCCCTGCCTCACACAGAGCCTTGCCATGAAAAGGGTGTGTGTGAAGTGCGCCGCTTTACCCAAAGCCTTATGCAGAAGGGAGAAAACGGGTAATTCTCTCACACTGCTGAGAGGTTTGAGAGATGAATTAGAGATCATGGTCCCCAACGAGCATTGCCCAGGAACTGGGGAAATGTGAATCAAACAAACTTAGTAATACCAGGAATTTGTTTGACTGCCGTGGGGAGCAGTTATTATCCTGACTTCTGCCTGGAGTAGAAATTGGAATTGTAGACTCGTTTTTAGTTTATGCTCAGACTAAATTTAATAGAATGAGGGATTAATATTAGACAAATCCCTGCTTTTCTTGGGGGTAAAGAGTGTTAAGTGTCGGAGTATATGAAGGGGGAAAGTGATTTAGAGGAGCATGGAAAGGGGGAAAGATATACTAATCAGGGGGAAAACTGAAAAACTATACAAGCCTAAATGAGAAAAAAATGGGAAGACAGGAGAGAAAAGTGGAAAGAAATGAGAAAGTATGTGAAAGAAAACAAACAACAGGAAAAATAATTAATACTTTGTGGAAAACTGCATGCCACTTCTGTATATTGTACCATGCTTGTGATTTAGCAAGCTCAGAGTGGCGTTTTGCTGCTAATTTGCAGTATCTTTGCTTAGCTCCTGATTTCCAAAGCCCCATTCCAAGCTGCCTGCTAGATTTACAAAGCTGGGCCACCAGGGCCACAAACATTTCAGCTGATACAGAATCATAACTGCCAAAAGGATCTTGAGACAGCTAGTTATGTCCTCCTTATGTCCCCACCCCGGCCACATGCACACACATTTTACACTTGAGGCTGAGGCCCAGAGAGGTTAAATGACATGATGTAACAGAGGAAGTGCAGTTAGAACTCAAACCAAGGGCTTTGAGTCTAACTTCAGTGTTTGGTAGCTTCACCTTTTTCTTCCAAATTTCCTCCAGGTCCTTTTCCCAGCTGGCTCCATGGACTTATTACCTCCTAGTCATGTCGTCCTCCCAAACTGTCATCCCAAGTTTTTTTTCTCTTGTCTCCACAGGCAATCAGTCACTAACTCTTGTGTGTTCATGTCCTGGCTTCTTACCTGGTTCCAGACTTCAGCACCCTTCACCTTGACTATTATAACAGCTTCCTAACAGGTCCTCTTACTTCTAGCCTCCTCTGCTTCTCTTAGAGTCTGAAGTCAGTGATCATCCTAAAATATAACACCTGTTTTGTCATTTCCCTATCTCTCGGTGGCTCCTCTCTAGCTACCAAACAATTGCAACCAAACTTTTTTTCGGGGGGGGGGGAGCGGCTGGCCAGTATGGGGATCTAAACCCATGACATTGGTGTTATAACACCTCACTCTAACAGACTGAGACAACCCGCCAGCCCCAAACTTCTTAGCATGATCCAAGAGTTCCATAATCTGGCTCCTGCCTTGCTTTCCAGCTGCATCTCTCACTACTTGTCAATTGAACATGCCCAGCTCTTTCCCATTTGTTTGATTTTGCTCACACCGTTCCCTATATCCAGAATATCCTCTTTCCCTTTCCTAACTCAAACACTGCCTCCTTCATAGTCTTTCACGATTTCCTCTCTCAAACTAAAATTGGTTTTCTACTTTTCTCTTAAAGTGTGTATAACATTCTGATGTGTGTTGTTTGTGCATAAGTGTTAAGGCCAGGTAACATGTCCTCTTAATTTATCTATTTTGGTGCTTCATATATAATAGATAGGCATCAAATGCTTGTTAAATTGAACAAAACTGAGTTTGTGCTAAAAGACAGGTAAAAGATTAGTCACATATGGTATGAAGATAGCAGAATCAATGCCCTACATTAATTTCAAACTTCCATGGCTAAATAAATGAGTGCATCAGGATGTGCATAGAACATACTAATTATATACAGTAATAGTAATAAGATGGCCTCTAGGTTTATCCTTGCCTTTAGCAAATCAGAGGAAGGTATTTGCCTGTACTGGACATCTCTGACATTTCTACAAATTTAATTTGATTTCTTTGTGAAATACAATTTGGGGTAGAAATTGAGAGACGAAAATGCTATAACCTGCAAAGGAGATTTTGTGTTTTTCTTATAAACTGCAATAGCATTTCCCTACAATGTTCTCAGTTTCAATACCGTAGATAGGAATATAGGCCAAACCACATTACACTGAAGTTCATCTGGTACTTTTGGACACTAAAGTCCAATGGGAAGGTCCAAAGATAAATCCCATTTGTGTAAAAACCTATCCTATAATTATTTGCTTTTTTTGTAGGGTTGACTTTTAAATGTGACTAAAAATGCCTTCAAGTATTCCTGCTTTTTGAACATGTCCTTATTTCTCTTCACTTAAGCCAAATTAAATGTTCCTCTGAGTTCCTTCCATAATGTTCTTTTATGTGCATGACTGAAGCTGAGGCCTACTCCATCTCCCAGGTTGGAAAGTAACCTAGAGATGGGTCGGCAGCCAGCAAAGGGAAAAATCTTTACAGGTGCCTATAAGACCATCTCCATGACAAAAGCTTGTTGTTACAAGTTAATGACTTAGACTTGGAAATATGTAAAGAAAAAACTGCAAAAGAAACAAAAAATAGTGTCACCTGACAGCGAGGAAGAGGCTAAAGATGTAAGCAGGAATAAAAGAGGAGCTAAATGATTAGAGATTTACCAAAAATTTAGTTGTGGACCATGCCCCTTACAAATCAGCAAGTAGTTTGGATTCTGCCTGCAGAACTAGCCTCTGAGTGGTTCATGTCCTGAGTTAGATTTAGGGAACTGGGAAACCGAACTCTTTCAGTGCAGAAAAAGAAAAGTGAGGTAATGCCTACCACTTGAAAGATAGTCTGAGGATAGGCTTTGAAGAGTTTTTCCAGTGGAGGGTTCTCCAAATGGAGCAAAGGGAACGCATCAAAAAGTCTAGCTGGATTCCTTTGCTCTTAACTACTCTCCTATTCCAGAAACCAGAGATGATTGCTGGATAGCAGGGATCACAGTAAAACATGTAGTGGAATTTGTTCCATACCTGAAGTGGCTGAATCAGTTCTCGTGCTCCTGTAACAATAAACAGCAGATTTCAAAAATTTGCCAGAGTAACCACAAATATTTAGACAAGAATTACTAGGTATGAGATAACCGGTCATTCTCTAAATGCTTTGCAGATAGTAATGAAACATGTTTAGCAAGCCTAGGCTATTACTGATTATAATACATATTAGAGTCAAATTACCTAAATTTCTTAACATGAAGGCTATACAAACTGTAAAAGCCATAGAAGCGAATCGTATGTAATAACGTGTTTTTATTGTGTCTATCCCCAGCCACTCAGTGAGGCTGCCGGCATCACCAACCCTGCTGCCTCCCTGCCCTTCCGTGGGGTCAAGACTGAGAGAAGCTGCTCACGGGAAATAAGTTCAGTCATGTTGGAAATGCAGGATCTCATAGAGACCTGGGGGTAAATTCTGGATGGACCTGGGGGTAAATTCACCATCCCTATGGCCTTGCTGGGGGTGACAAGGCTTGGGAATCTTGCAGGCAAGGAACACATCTTATTTACATTTATTAAAATTTCTTATGGTTTACTGGATAAGCAGGAGATGAGCAGTCAGTTTTCAGACTATTTCACTTTCAGAAATGTCTTTGGATAAAGAAGCTTATTTTCCATACTCTTGATCATGTAAAATTAATAACAATAATTAAAAGGCTTATTTTCTTAACCTCATTGGAAATATTGGAAATATTGCTGTTTAAGTAAAACAAAGGGTTTGGGAAGAATAACCACTCTTAGATATTATCTTTCCAGATAAATGTGCAAAGATATAATTATGATCTAGTTTAAGGGTCTGGCAAATACACCCAGTTCAAGATCTACAATGGATCTTTTAGGAAGTAAAGGTTAAAATAGTAATTTTCTGAAGAGTTTGCAAATAAATACTCATATAGCCTTTATTGAATAGACTGGTGATTTAAATGAAGGTTAAGCTTAATGCTAAAAGTTTTCAGGAGGCTAAGAAATATCAAGTCAATGTACCTTAAAAAAAATAGGTGCAAATTAAAATAAAGGCTGGATAGAGTCGTGGCAGAACTATTATCAAGGTATGAGAAGGAATATAAATGCTTTGTAAAGTAAATCCTTCATTTCTAAAGGACCTAACAGGACAGTATAAAAATAAAGGCTGGATAGAGTCGTGGCAGAACTATTATCAAGGTATGAGAAGAAATATAAATGCTTTGTAAAGTAAATCCTTCATTTCTAAAGGACCTAACAGGACAGTATAAAAAGTTTTAGTCTCTGTAGTCTTTCACTCATCTAGATTTTAAATGCTGAAATTACATTTTAAAAACTAGTGAATCTGAGGGCAGAATATTCAACAAGGTCATTGTTTAATTTTTTTTTTTCAGTATTCCAAAGTACGCTGAAATCTATGAAATATCACTGAAATACATGGTCTTAGAGAAGAAAAATAATATAAAGAACTTATTTGTCAACCTCACAGTCCTGACTAAATCTTATAAATGTCCCTGGAATAAAGCATCGGTGATCTGTTTTTAGAATATTACATCTTTCATTCATAATTAATATTGCCAAATTAGTTAGTAATTATGTTCTTGATGTAAATATGCAATAAAAAGGAATCATGCTTGATTAAATTGGGCTTAAGAGGATTACTTAGAACAAAAATTTATTTTGTTTTTCTTCATCTGTTTATTTTTACCCAGTAGAGCCAGCAGATAAATGGCATAGGAGGCTGAGGAAGAGGAGGGGCAGGGCCTTGAAGAATTCGAGATTTGCTAATTTTCAAGATTTTTCAAATATCTTTAAAATTCTATGATTTCTGCTCTTTATATAGGGGTTCATTTTCTCATCATTTCTAACTAATAGTGACCATAATAGTGAGACTAACAAAATTTATCATCTGCAGAGCAGTTTTCATCCTAAAAATTTAAGTTGTCCTCATAATTTTTAATATTTTAAAAAGCAATTAAGAGCTAGTCTAATGCTGAGGGGATTTTTAAGGTGATAAAACTATTCTGTATGAAAATGTAATGGTGGATATATGTTATTATGTATCTGTCAAAACCCATATAACTGTACAACACAAGGAGTGAACATTAATGTAAACTTTGAACTATTGCTAATAATAATGTATGAATACTGGTTCGTTGGTTGTAACAAGCGTACCGCATAAAAGACATTAATAGGGGAAATTGTGGAGGGAGGGAGGTGAGGTGGCAGTGGGATGGGTGTATGGCGCTCTAGGTAGCATCTGCTCAATTATTCTGTAAATCTAAAACTGTACTAAAAAATAAAGTTTATTAATTATTTATAAAAAGTTATCTTAAAGGCATTCATAGCTAAACTACTTCCTACTGTCCAGCTGCGGCTGCCAAAAAAAAAAAAAATCTAATGGTTCATCTAATGGTTCAGGGCATTCATTATGTGCAAAAGAACAAGGAAAGAAGATGCTGAAATGATCTAAACAGGTAACCTTGTGAGATTTTGATTTGTGGTGTTTCTGAAGTGTTAGGCAAGGGGTTGGGGCATTGGATTCGAGACAAAAGAATGAAGTGAAACAGAAGGAAGATATCCAAGTGAGCAGACCCGCTCAATTATTATATAGGAGAAATTACTAAATTGGATGGATTCATTTTATGTTGGTTAGTTTTTTTTTTTTTTTTTAGAAATCTTAGGCTTCTCTCTCCCTTTGGTGGATCCTTTTTCCCCATAGGTCAGCTTTTCCACTACCATCATTGTATAGTACTAATGATTCTCAAGTTGGCATCCTGCTATTGATTTATTGTTTTAAAAGCTTTTATTATTTTCTTTGGAATATCAAGCACAGCATTCCTTAGAGTCTTTTATAGCTGTTCTTATGTTTGTTTGCACCTGACTTGCCATACGTGGTGGATTTTCTTGTTTTGTTCCCTTGGCCAATTGTACCATTAAAAAATGCCATAGCCCTCTGCTCACCCACAATGACCTCTTTTGCTTGCCAGTTAGCCATACAGGGCTTTTGTTTGAGCACCTGGGTTTCTTGATCCTTGGCACACATTTTGCCTGGGCTTCTAATAAGGTGTTTTAAACAGTCTCCAGGCTTCTGGTAGATTATTTGCTTTTTTTTTTTTTTTTTTTTCCCCCCCCCCCCTTTTTTTTTTTTTTTTTTAGTCTTTGTTTTTCTTTCTCTTAAATGTCACACTTACCAGTAGCCCTCCTGGTCATTGTTTAGTTCCACCGAAATTACTCAGTAGATCCAGTGTTCTGGGGGAAATGAATCTATTTCAGCTACTTATATGCCCTCAATAGGAAGCAGGAAAAATTCTTTTGGTGATAACAGCAATTCCCATGTTGCACCATATTTTCTTTTTTCGTTTTTGTGCTGCTGGTCATATAGGAAAGATTCCTGGAAGAAGGCTCCCTTGAGTTTGAGCTGATAGCTCTTCCTATTGCTATAAAGAGGAATCCTTGTTTTGACTCTGGGGCCTCAGGAGAAGCCCTGATGAGAGAGGAAGCCTTGGTAAACCCCATTTTGTACATGGGACTGGCTTCTTCTCATAAAGCAATGGTCCTCAAACTTGAATGTGCATTAAAATCACTTGGAGGTCTATTAACACACAGAATGCTATGCCTGATCCCCAGAGTTTACAATTCAGTAAGATGGGGCAGGGCCAGAGAATTTACATCTCTAACCCGTTCCCTTGGTGCTGCTGCTGCTTGTGGTCCAGCGGCCACACTGTGAACCGCTGGTATAGGGACTCTAAATAGCAAATGATGTTTTACTTGAGCAGACAATCAAGATCCAACACCTTGAATGCTTGGCACTTGGATCTAGAGACTCTGGATTCGTATGTGAGAAATGCAGTGCCCAAGAGTTACAGCAAACATTATTGTGATTTCAACTTTGTGGCTCTTCTAAGGTTCACTCATGTTCCTTTGCTTCCCTTGACCCCCACTTTGCTAGGAAAGAAAATCAAAAAGAAAGTCAGCTTTGAGTAATTAATCCTCAGTTGATTGAGATATTTTTGAGTTATATGTATAAAAATATGTATACTTTTTTTTTGGCAGCTGGCCAGTAAGATATATTTTTTGACAGAATAGCCAACTTTTTTTGTTTGTTTGTTCTAGCCAACTTTCTTTAATCTATACTTGGCAACAATAATGATCATTATATACCTTTGTCACTCTCCTTCTCAGAGCTTTACAAGATACTGGCTGTGTGTCCTGTTTCTATTCCACCACACTCCTTTAGGGAATCCCCCAGAGCACACTTATACTTAACTTTAGCATGCATTCCATCATCCATTTTAGCAGTAGGTCTCCCCAGTAATTAAAATTACATAGTATGAAACATGAAAGGAGAATGTCTAAAGACTATCCAGGACAAATGGCTTAAAGTTTGTTTTTGAGAAATTTCCAGGTACAGACTCTACAACCTACAGAAGCTGGTTCTGTTGTGTATCAATATCTAATCAATAATGTGTATTTATTTTTATTTGTTTTCTAATTGGTTGATTTCTGCTATATTACTTTAGAATAATTTTTCCTTTAGTTAAAATAATTTTTACTTTAAATCCACTTTTTAAATTTAGACTTCTGTGGACTTCCTCATACATTGGAATTTGGTCATTGTCACCTATTAGCATTCTCCTATCACTTCATTTTTTTTTTTTACTGCACTATAAATATATAATCAATTTTGTGCTTTTTTTCTTCCAGTTCTTCTCTAGATCAGTTTATTGGGTAGGATAGTAGAAAGATTTCTTCAGAGATCCTTTTACTGCACTATAAATATATAATCAATTTTGTGCTTTTTTTCCTCCAGTTCTTCTCTAGATCAGTTTATTGGGTAGGATAGTAGAAAGATTTCTTCAGAGATCCTGTATGGTATAGAACCATTTCTGTACTGTATTGTATTCAATGTGAGTCAAATCTACATTACATTTTTTGTTTAGTCTAATCTAGACTCCAAACCGATCTTCCTTCCTCCCTATATTTTATCTGTACTGTATATTCTTTTGGGGGGGAACAATTACTATGTACCTGGCATTGTAAGGCTTTTAATATCAGCTATTTAATCCCTACAACAGCTCTACTTGGTATTATTCCTATTTTACAAAAGAGGAAACTGAGTCCTGAAGGAGGTGAGTAACTTGCTCAGGGTCACAGAGCTAGAAAGATAGAGGAGCCAGGATTTGAACCCAGAGATCTGATTGCAAAGCTCATTCTCTAGCTGCTATGTTTAACTGTCTCCCAACTAATGCCTTCTAGCATCAGTTTGCTTTTAAAATTATATTTGTAATTGATTGTATAATAAAAGTTTTTTTAAAAAATCTATTAATAACTACAACAAATATCAATTCCCTTAATCACCATCTATGCCCAAACTGTGGTTTCTTCGCATCCTGTTAGTAGACATAAAATACCATTGTATATAAAATTTTTGGAATTTTACTTTTCTAGCTCATAATTCCTTATTAGTCATGTAGCCCTTTTCATTAAAATCCTGCCTAATAGGGATCTGCTGTTTCAGTAGATTAACATGCTGTTTCCTGGTGAGCCACTCTCCCACCAGCGGTCCTTTGGATTACTTACAGGTTTTAACTATGAAACACTATGTTCTTATTGTTATTTTCCCCTTTGAATTATTTCTTTGACATTTGTTCCCCTAAGTCAAGGGGTTTAATCATTTGTAGTGCGAATCGCCAAATCACTCTGCAGAAAGCTCCCTACCATTTCCAGTGACACTGTGACTGTTACTGACATGCATTGAAAAGCCAACTGGTATTTACTTGTGTTTCTTGAAATATTCGTGAGGTTCATCCCTCTTCAATTATTTGTCCTCTGTAGTAAATTTTCTATTCATGTTCTTAAATCATTTGTTAATTGCATCCTTTAAAAATTCCCATCAATTGCTTATCTATAGAGGTGATCGTCTTCTTTTTCTATTTGGTTTTGTTATGCATTTATATATGTATGTATGTATTCAAAATGATTTATTTGGCAGACATTTGTAATTTTTATGAAATTGGTTGGCTTGGAACTCTATATCCCCAGAGCTCCATATTTCCTTGGGTCTCTGCTCAAATGTCCCTTTCTCAGAGAGGCTGCCCTTGACCACCTGAATAAAATATCCCTCAGCTCTCCTTAAATCACTATTTTCTCTCTCTCTTTTTTTCTCTTTTTGAGTTTTCATCACAGCACATTCCAGCTGGCATAATATTTTTTATTTGTTTATTATCTATCTCCTTCACTGCAATAAAACCCTTCATGAGATAGGGACTTGATTATTTTCACCGCCATCTCCCCCGTGCCTAGCACATAGGAGGTGCTCAATAAATGTTAGCGTGAATGAATAAAACTTTGCCATTGAAAATTGCATTTGTTGCTTCAGTGAACAAGAAAAGATCTTCTGTCATGAAGCAATGATACCATTCAATTTTCTTTTAGCTTATTTTAGTTAGTTTTAAAATAATTTACTCTTTTCCCATCTGAAATATTTTTTGTGGTACAGCATAAATCTATAAACATTTTCTAGAATTTTGCTTTTTCCATGTTTGTTTTGAATTCATAACAGTTGAATCTATTTTTGTATCTTTATTTCTATATTCTAAACTTTGCACTGCTAGTTCTGATGGCCATTTAATTATAACATGCTTTAAGATTTTATAAGACCAAGTCCCCTGTAGACATTTTCCACCCCAATAGTTTCCTTGAGATTCTTACCCTTATGTTTTCCACATATTTTTACAATTTTATAATTATTGTGAGATATCCTACTGAGAGGTTAATTGGTATTGTATTAAATATATAAATCAATTTAGGAGATCTTGTCATCTTTGCTGTCTTAAATCTACTGGTTCAGAAGGAGAGAGCCAATTTTTTCTTAAATTGTCCCTTATTTCTGCCATTAAAGTTTTCTAATTCCATTTATTTTTATTTATTTATTTATTTATTTATTTTTTGTGTGTGTGTCCGGCAACGGATTGCAACCCTCAGTGTCGCACCCGTACCGGACCGGGACCGGCAACNATTTATTGTGTGTGTGTCCGGCAACGGATTGCAACCCTCAGTGTCCCACCCGTACCAGACCGGGACCGGCAATGGGATCGCAACCCTCGGTGTTGCGCCTGCACCTCGCTCAGCCAGTGAGCGGGAACCGGTCTGTATGTGGGATCCGAACCCTCGGCGGGAGCGCCGCTGCGCTCTCAAGCGGCGCACTGTGCAGTGCGCCACCGGGCCGGCCCCATCTAATTCCATTTATATAGGTCTCATCACTCTCACTAAATATTTGATTTTTGTTGTTGCTGCTATTTAAAAAATACATTCTCTTTTTTCAATATATTTTTGATTTGTTAATTAAACAAAATTGTTTTTACGAGTTTATCTTATAATCTGTAACCTTCCTAAACTTGTTTACAAACTAGTATTTTGTTGATTTTCAAATTTTCTAAATATGAATTTCCATTTGCAAAATGATTTTAAAATTTTTTAAAAATTTCTTTTTCCTATTATAATTGCTATTATCTCTCTTTTTTTTTTTTTGTCTTTTTCCGTGTCCGGCAATGGATCGCAACCCTCAGTGTCGCCCCCGTACCGGACCGGGACCGGCAACGGGATCGCAACCCTCGGTGTCGCTCCTGCGCCTCGCTCAGCCAGTGAGCGGGAACCGGTCTGTATGTGGGATCCAAACCCTCGGGCGGGAGCACCGCCGCGCTTCCCAAGCGGCGCACTATCCAGTGCGCCACCGGGCCGGCCCCGTAATTGCTATTATCTCTTAAATTATATTACATAGAAATGTTAATGGGGACACTTAATTTGTTCTAAGTTTTAAATAGAACTCTTCAAGAATTTTTCCATTAAAAATAAAGTTGGCTCTGGTTTGGAGCAAATATTTTTGTTGTACTAAAGGAAAACTTACTATTATGTGTATCTTTTCTGTGATCAAGAATATCAAAATTTATCAAACATGTTTAAAGTATAATGATTTTTCTGCTCTTCCATATTTATGTAATGATTAGTATTCAGTTTCCTTAATTTTATATTAAGCTTGTTATATTTTGCCTGCTAAGATTCTAAGAATTTAGCATTTTTTGTCACAAGGGGGATTAACATAGAATTTTCATTCTTGTGGTGTCTTTGTTCAGCTTTACAGTGCAAATTATTTGCTTCATAAAATTAAGAAAAGAAATTCTATACTTTTATATTTAAAAGAAAACATTACAAGAAATAGAGATGACTCTTAGAGTATCTGAAAAACTATCCAGTAAAATTCAGAACTATGTTTTTTCTTTAGTGGAAGCTCTTTGATAAACTTTTTCTATTTCTTCAAGTTTCTGATTGTGCTAGTTTTACCTTTGCATTTTTGTTAAAGTTATTTATTTATGTTAGGGTTTCCAAGTTATTAAAGCAAGTTGTATATAATCTTTCTCACAGCATTTTATTATTTTTCTATTAGTTGATGCCACATCTTTTAAGTTTCCAATTTTACCCTTTCAATAAAATAGATGTCCAAATGTTTTGCCAGTTTTATTGTTCTTTTTGAAGAATCAACCAAGCTCTTCTTAGCACTTCAAGTTATTAAAAAATTTTCTACTTAATTTCATTTTGTAGAATAATTTTTCCTGTTTTTCCCTGTTTCTTTTATATATTTAAAGGAAATGTAGCCATAATTTATTACAGTCCTCATTTCCATTCTTACTAATAGAGCATTTGGATCTGGTTTCTTTCTAGATGTTACCCCAGAATCGTCAGATTAACGTTTCTTTATAGCACTAGCATGCTCCCTCACATTCAGCTTACAATCAAGCTTGCAGTAAAACTACTGAAATCATGAAAATAGGTTTTTTTTAGATTTTAAACTTATTATTTTGAAGTATATGAGGTACTTCAAAAAGTTCGTGGAAAAATGGAATTAAAAGGTAAAACAAATCTTTCCACGAACTTTTTGAAGACCCTTTGTAAAGAAATATAAGGGATTTATAGGGGAAATGCAAAGAAGAAAATGTAGAGAAGTATAAAGATGAAAGAAAAAAAAAAAAAAGTACCCATAACCACTCTAGAAATCGGCGCCCCCCAGTCCACAATGTGAACACTGTGATTCTGTTATATTTTCTGAAGCACACACTATTGTCACCAGGCAGACAACCCAAAATGCCAGTTGAGTGCGGAAGTTGCAGGAAGTTGGTGTGAAAATAATAATTAGCCAAGGTCGAACCAAATGTGGATGGTTCAGAGTTGATTACATCGTCACTCAATCACCGTGTCTGTCTCTGAGAATCTTCAGTGACAAATGCCTGAGTTACAGGGACTTTAAAGCACATACCTATTTACATTACATCACGTCCTAGAATCCCCTTCGGCATTTTCCTGCCTCACATACCTGGATTCTACAGCCTGGAGTGCCTTGTTTTTAAAATCAGTCATCTCATCTTGAGAGGTTTTATCAGCCATCTGCTTGGATACGTTTGCCTCATCTTCTAAAGAAGTCAAGGTAGTTTGAAAATATCTATTGTCTTCGAAAGTTAGTGCTATGTTTGAGATGGTGACGTGTTTTGAGGATTCTTTGAACTCATTATTACTTTTTGTATTTCGTAGACACCCAGGCTTCAGAATGTTTTTAATTTTTTCCTTTAAAAAGAACAAACATCAGAAATCAGGTAACAGAAGAGCATCATACAGACATAGATTGTTTAGGAAGCAGTATCTAATAGAGTCATTGTTTCATTCATTTTTACTGAGCACCCACTGGTGCACGGGCGCGATGGCAAGGGAGTGAGGCTTGGTGTTGCACAGCTCTTGGGAGCAGGCAGTGTGGGAACCAGGGCCTGCCTCTGTAGCTACACATAGCACACTCAAAAACTCATGTTGTCATGTACACCAGTGTCACCTGACCCAAGACAATTAGTTCTTAAATATAGTACTTGCTCTGTGAACTGTCGGAGCAAGACAGGTTTTCTAGAAATGCCTTGCCACCTATTTCCCAGTCTGAGGTTACCCTTAATTAAGAGCATCTACTAAGTGATAAGGGTTGGGGGTTCATAATAATACTAAAGAGGTTTTTTTTTTTGTCTTTCTTTTGGCAACTGGCTGGTATTGTTTGTCTTTCTTTTGGCAACTGGCTGGTACAGGGATGGAACCCTGGACCTTAGTGTCATGAGCACCACGCTCTAACCAGCGGAGCTAACAAGCCAGCCCCAGGAGTTTCTTTTACAAAAGACGTAGAGCCTGCACCTAAAATGTAGTATGCTAAAATCTCTCCCCTTCTCCTAATTTCCTGATTTCTGTTAATGTTCCACTTCCCCTAGTTGCTCACTGACTACCCCGGAATCCCTCACGCTGGCCTCAGAGCAAGGGGTCACTGCGCCCTGAAGCCTGGCGCTCTCGTGGCCCTCACATCCACACCTTCTTCCCAACTCCCAACCGCATCCATCGCCTCTAGTACATTCCTTTGAAAATAATGCAATAATCTTCTTCCTTAAAGATAAAACCTCATTTCCCCCCTGACAATGAAAGTAATACATATTTATTTTAGAATATTTGCAATATCCTATAAGAAATAAAGTGGAAGGCAGAAAATTACCGCTTGAGTGATGCCACAGCCCAGAAACAACTCCTCCTATGGGGCATTTCATTCTGATCTTTGTCCATTTATTTATTTTGTCTATGTCTGCTTTGAGATCATATTGAAGTTCTGCCTCCTACCTTTTCACTTATTTTATTATAAGCATTTTCCTCCTGTCATTATAAATTGTGTAAAGCTACTTGAATATTTCCTAATTAAGAATTAATTGCCTTTATTGGAGAAAACAAAGAATTCAGAAAAGTGCAAATAAGACATAAATTGTCTATAATCCCACAATCTAGAGATAAATTATTACTATTCACGATATAGATTTTTTCTTTTTTCCCCCTGTGTGTTAAATGAATTTTTACATAATAGAGATCATATTCTTCATTTTTTATTCATAAACATTTTTCCAAGCCAAGAAATGCTCTTCAGCAATTTCAATAGCTACAGAGTAGTAATCATTTAACAAATGTTTACTGAATGCCTATAATCTTGCCAGATACTCTAGTAGCTCCTCAACAAGATAAATGTGACACCTGTTCTTCGTGTATTTAAATTGGTTTAGCCATTCTTCAGTGCTGGGTGTTTAGGTTGTTTCCAGGCTTTTATTATTTCACTATTATAAATATGGTACAGGTATAATATGACTAACATCTTTATAGCTAAATTCTCTTTCCTATTTGTCATTAATTCCTTAAGAAAGATTCCTAGAAGTGGAATCACCGAATCAATGGGTATAAACATTTTTAAGGGTTTTGATTTATAATCATTTCAAGAAAGTTTATAGCAATTCTCATCCCTACTATGAATCTCTATGAATACCTATTTGATCACACCTTTACTAACATTGACTGTTTTTATTCTTTTAATTAAAACTTACACAGGTTAAATTTTTTCCTAAGTTCTCATTTCTTTGATTACTAGTGAGGATAAACTTTTTCTACTAGATTCATGAGCAGCTTCTTCTGTGAAATGTCTATCCTTGCCCTTTGCCATTTTCTATTGAGAACATAGTGGAAGTTTTATAGCAAGCGTCTTCAAACTCATTTCTTTACCTACAATTCATCTTGCCATGAGGTTAATCTTTTAAAAACACAGCTCCTTCATTTCCTTACACAGAAGCCTTTGGTTGCTAAGGTTTGCCCAAAGAGTGAAGTCCCCGCTTCTTAATTTGACACTCAAGGTTTGCAAGTAACTTTTCGATCCTATATTCTAACATTGTCCACATGTAGTATGCTCCAGCCCAACAGAACTAACAATTCTCGGACATGGTTCTGTGTTTTTCCACTTTCTGGCCTTTTCTAAAGCCACTCATTTCTTTGTTTTTTATTTTCCTATTTCCACCCTCAACTTTACCTACTGAGATTTCATCCCATCCTTCAAGGTACGGGGTACTTCTATATGCAGGCGTACTTCGTTTTATTGTGCTTGACAAACACTGTGTTTTTTCCAAATTGAAGTTTTATGGCAACCCTGCATCGAGCCAAGTCTATAGGTGCCATTTTTCCAACAGTATGTGCTCACTTCATGTCTGTGTGTCACATTTTGGTAATTCTTGCAATATTTCAAACTTTTTCATTATTATTATTATTACTTTTCATTATTATTGTATCTGTTATGGTGACCTTTGATGTTACTATTGTAATTGCTGTGGGACCCCATAAACCATGCCCATATAAGATGGTGAACTTAATTGATAAATGTTATACTTGTCCCAACTGCTCCATGACCAGTCATATTGCCTGAGACACAACGATATTGAAATTAGGCCAATTAACAACCCCACAATGCCTTCTCAGTGTTCAAGTGAGAGGAAGAGTCACTCCCATTAAACCAAAAGTTAGAAATGATTAAGCTTGGTGAGGAAGGCATGTTGAAAGCTGAAACAGGCTGAAAGTTATGCCTCTTGTGCCAAATAGTTAGCCAAGCTGTGAATGCAAAGGAAAAGTTCTTAAAGGAAATTAAAAGTGCTGCTCCATTGAACGCACGAATGATAAGAAAGCAAAACAGCCTTGTTGCTGAGATGCAGAAAATTTTAGTGGTCTGGATAGATGATCAAACCAGCCACAGCATTCCCTTAAGCCAAAGTCTAACCCAGAGCAAGGCCCTAACTCTCTCTAATTCTATGAAGGCTGAGAGAGACGAGGAAGCTGCAGAAGAAAAGTTTGAAGGTAGCAGAGGTTGGTTCATGAGGTTTAAGGTAAGAAGTCGTCTCCATAACATCAAAGTGCCATGTGAAGTAGCAAGTGCTGATGTAGAAGCTGCAGCAAGTTATCTAGAAGATGTAGCTAAGATCATTGATGCTAGCAGAGGTTGGTTCATGAGGTTTAAGGTAAGAAGTTGTCTCCATAACATCAAAGTGCCATGTGAAACAGCAAGTGCTGATGTAGAAGCTGCAGCAAGTTATCTAGAAGATGTAGCTAAGATCATTGATGAATGTGGCTACCCTAAACAACACATTTTCAATGTAGATGAAACTGCCTTCTATTGGAAGAAGATGCCATCCAGTACTTTCATAGTTAGAGAAGTCAATTCTGGGCTTCAAAGTGTCAAAGGACAGGCTGATTCTCTTATAAGGGGCTAATGCAGCAGATGACTTAAAGTTGAAGCCAATGCTCACTTACCATTCTGAAAATTCTAAGGCCCTTAAGAAAGTATGCTAAATCTATTCTGCCTGGGCTCTATAAATGGAACAACAAAGCCTAGGTGACAGCACATCTGTTTAAAGCATGGTTTACTGATTATTTAAAGCCCGCTGTTGAATCTACTGCTCAGAAAAGATTCCTTTCAAAATATTACTGCTCACTGACAATGCACCTGATCACCCAAGAGCTCTGATGGAGGTGTACAGAGAGATTAATGTTGTCTTCATGCCTGCTAACACAAGATCCATTCTGCAGTCCATGGATCAAGGAGTCATTTTGACTTTAAAGTTTTATTAAGAAATGCATTTCAGGGCCGGCCCGGTGGCGCACTGCTACAGTGCGCCACTTGGGAGTGCGGCGGCGCTCCCGCCGGGGGGTTGGGTCCCACATACAGACCGGGCGCGCTCTGGCT
>NW_007727436.1:279657-296975 GCF_000696425.1 Galeopterus variegatus
GGGTTGCGATCCATTGCCGGTCACGAAAAAAGACAAAAAAAAGGAAAAAAAAAAAAAAAAAGAAATGCATTTCATAAGGCTATAGCTTTCATAGATAGTGATTCCTCTGATGGGCAAAGTAAATTGAAAACCTTCTGAAACGCTTCACCATTCTAGATTAAGAACATTCTAGATTCACCATTAAGAACATTTGTGTTTCATGGGAGGAGGTCAAAATATCAACATTAACAGGAGCTTAGAAAAAGTAGATTCCAAGCCTCATGGATGACTCCAAGGAGTTCAAGACATCAGTGGAGGAAGTCACTGCACATGTGGTAGGAACAGCAAGAGAACTAGAATTAGAAGTGGAGCCTGAAGATGTGACTGAATTGCTGCCATCTCATGATAAAACTTTAACGAATGAGGAGTTGTTTCTTATGGATAAGCAAAGAAAGAGGTTCTTGAGATGGAATATACTCCTGGTGAAGATGCTGTGAACATTATTGAAATGACAACGAAGAATCTAGAATATGACATAAATTTAGTTGATAAAGCAGCAGCAGGGTTTACTGCAGCAGAGAGGACTGATTCCAATTTTGAAAGAAGTTCTACTATGGTTAAAATGCTATCAAACAGCATCCGATGCTAATGTGAAATCTTTTGTGAAAGGAAGAGTCAATCGGTGTGGCAAACTTCACTGTTGTCTTATTTTAAGAAATGGCCACAGCCACACCAACCTTCAGCAACCACCACCCTGATTAGTCATTAGCCATCAACCCTGAGGCAAGAACCTCCACCAGCAAAAAGATTAGGATTTGCTGAAGGCTCAGATGATCATTAGCATTTTTTATCAATAAAGTATTTTTAAATTAAAGTATGCACATTTTAAAAAACATAATACTATTGTACACTTAATAGACTATAGTACAGTGTAAAACATAACTTTTATATACACTGGGAAACCAAAAAACTGGTGTGACTTGCTTTATTGTGACAGTTGCTTTATTGTGGTGGTCTGGAACCAAACCCAAAATATCCTCGAGGTATGCCTGTACATTTAAACCTTAAAATAACCCTTATATTATATCGGTAGCCTCATTTTAGAGGTGGGGAAACTGAGACTTGGGTAGTTTAGCAACTTGGCGAAAGTCACACAACCTATAAGCAGCAGGTTAAGATTCTAACCTTCATCTTCTGGCTCTGATTTCAAAGTTTTTTCCACCACACCATAGCTTTCTAATACTGGGTTAAGTTTGATGGTAAGGATGGTCACTGTCTATTTCAGGAGACACCTTACAACTCCTTTACATCAGGGTTCAGGGACCAGATCTCACTGTGAAAATTACATTACTCAGCCTAGGTTCTATAGCATTTTGATAATCAATGTCATCTAAATGAGAAGCATGATCTTGGTTATTGCTTTAGTTCTTCATTATTAAAGAATGAAAGTTGTTTGTGTCACGTACCTTTTCCTCTTGCTTGGCCCTTATTATGTCATCGTTTTCAAACACCACAGTGACCTCGGAGAAGTTTGTGACATCAGACTTTTCTGGGACTTCTGTGACTTCTGTGATAATTCTTACATCTGGGACCTCTGTGACTTCATTTTCCGGAACATCTGTGACATCTGTGATGTCGGTAACATCTGTGAATTCTGAGGAATCTATGCTCTCCGTGGCTGATACGGGGTCTGCACTTGTGTACATGTTGGGGGTCTGTGGAGCAGTGAACTCTGTGACATCCAGGATGTCCATGGAGCCTGTGATTTCTGTGCTATTTGTGATTTCCGAGAAGCTTGAAACCTCTGATGCTTTGGAAGCTTTGGCTTTCTCCTGATTCAGGAGTGAGATGAGGTCCACCCATTGAGAAAATAAGGCATCCTGTTTACACGCAGGGGCGCAGAGCTGTAGGTAGTAGACTCGGCCACTCACCAGCTTTACTTTGAGGCGCATATTCTCAGCATCATGCACAGAAAGAGTCACAAACTGCAGAGGGAGAAACCTGCAACCAAATACAAATGTAACATCACCTGGAGAACTGATTGGAGACCTATAAGAAGGCCTGGCCTTTACATTTTATAGTACTTTGAAGAGCAAGACTCAGGACAGCAGGCCTGACTCCTGATAGGTGACGGTTGGGACTCCTGAGGGCCATCTCATTTCAGTCATAAGCCTAAGACTCTGATGCACTAAAGCTATAGTACTTTGAAGAGCAAGACTCAGGACAGCAGGCCTGACTCCTGATAGGTGAGGGTTGGGACTCCTGAGGGCCATCTCATTTCAGTCATAAGCCTAAGACTCTGATGCACTAAAGCATCAGACTGTCAACTGTTTACCGTGAGAAGCTGTCAAGTTTAATGAATCCTACGAAGATGAGACTTAGAGAAGTGATTTGCTCAAGATCATCTAGTAAGTAGTGGCTGAGACTTGACCAGAGCTAATTCCAATGAGGTTGGGATATGGTGGGGAGAGAGGCATTCTGTCTACAGAGGCGGTTTATTGTGAGTCTTCAGTTTCTGTCATTTAGGTTTGTTTTTTTTAAAAAATGCCTTTGATGTAAACTTTTCCCCCTGGCTTTAAGGACACTTCTCTGTCATTTGGAGCAGGGAGTGCAAGTGAGATGCTCCTTTGCAGCAATTGTCAGCAGTTCCCATTTTCAGCTCCACAGGGGTTGAGCATATTTTCTGAGATCCTTGACCTCCTTCCTTTGTAACTCACCTGGTGAGCACGAGTTTCTCTGCACAAGGTGATGTCAGGAGACTTTTAAACAGGAGTTCTGTATTATTTTGGGTGGCGGGTGTCTGATGTGCCAGCAGCATCACATTGGGGGTCTTCTGGGTGGGACTGGAGGAGCAGATGCCTACGGTCACCCAGTTGGCTCTGTGATGAAGGTAAATGGATTCACCTCTCCTGTTGACCTGAGTGCAGAAAACAGGAAGAGGAGTTTTCTGATAAAAATGCCTGACCCCAGCAACCTTGCTTACCTGAGCAGCGTTAAGGGAGGACAGGGAATAAAGTGATCCATGGTGCATTTGTTCCTTCTCTTGTTCATGTTAATTCTTGGAGATACCGCAGGGACCAGACAGACACAGGCCCTGACCCATGGGGGTCAACCGTGGAAGGCAAACATCAATCACTTTAAGTATGTAACTAATTATCACCATAAGAAGTGTTACCAAGTACAAGTTCAGGATGCTGTGGGAGCACATAACAAGGGACATGACTTAGCTCACAGCGGGGATATAGGCAGTGAAGTACTGGGGGCATTTAACAGCCAGCTCTTGGGAGATGCACACGTTCACACAGAAGTTCATTTAAAATGCTACTGATATAAAAGATGAGATGCACACAATTCACAAATAATATACAATATTCTTTAGTTTAAATTCCATAGAGCCAAGTGATAAATTCCACAAACCTTTGACAAACTCTTGTGTCTATAACCTCAAGAGCATAGATACTAGTAAACTGTAGAAAAAGAAAGCAATAATGAGTTTTAAATATTTATTGCCTGTGTTTTGTATATAATCTGATTGTAAGTTTGTATAATTTATTTTTTAATCATGGCTGTGTTTAACAGCTGACTTGCAAACTTCCTGAACACTTAGCAATTGGCCAGCTTTAGTACACCCTTGGAAATGGGGTCACAGAAGTCTCCCCTGAGGAAGGAACCTCTAGCTGAGACCTGAACGATGTGGGAGATAAACTGGCTGGTGGAGAGGAGAGGCTCCCAGGCTGAGGAACAGTGTGTGTTAAAATCTCAAAGTCCAAGAGTCATGGCCAGTAAAATCTCTGCTAGTTGGTAGAAAAGGAGACTGAAAAATGGGTAGACAAAGATGTGAAGGAAGCCAGAGAGGAGCTTCATTTTGCTTTCTCAGCTGTACGATTACTGGTTCAATTAAAAAATAAATCATTTAAAAGCAAATATATTCAGAAGGAGGTTGTAGCCCACACTATTGATTACCTACCCAACGCCATGCCCCTCTTCTTCCTGTCTAACCAAATTCTGGTTTTGTCCAGTATCTACCCCTCAGGGATGATGACCCAGCTCAGGGTAAATCCCGATGAACCTAAACCAGTCATGGTGATCCCAATCCCCCTTACCAGTGACTGATTTCAGCAGGTGCATGTGACCCAGACCTGGCCAGTGAGACACAGGTGGGGGCTTCCTGGTGGCGCTGGAAAAGGTTTCCCAGCCCTCACAAGGAGTCACCAGGGTGAGAGTATCCATTCTATTGCTGGCAGCTGTTTGAATGTGATGTCCTGAGGGAAGCTAGCCTGAGGGTGACAGACCAAAAAGAGAGAAGCTGGGTTCTTGATACTTGGTACTCAGGAACAAGTTGGTGCCCTGGGGCTTCTTCACTCTATTTGAGATCATTGTTTTTCTTTTTTGTTTAAACCTGTTGAATTAGGAATCTTGGCAACTTGTTGCCAAAGACATACCAACCAGGAGAGGTTGTGCATCTTGAAGGGAATGACTTATCAAATTATGGTATGGGGCTCTGTCTGAGCTACAGACTGCTAACTACCTCCCCCAGAGGAGGGCAAGTGTCAGGTAATTCATTCAAGTGTGCAAGAGGTAATTTGGAAAAGGCCCAGGAAGAAAGGTAAAAAGAATAGAATAAAAACAGTGAGTAGGAAAGAAGTATACAGAAGGCAAACTACATCAAATCATGACTTGTCACACGCATTCTGGGTACATCACTGAAACGTTAGATATTTCTGGAGGCTTCACCTACTGCCTATGGTACATTGGAGGTGGAGCGGTCATGCTAGCACCCAGATATCAATGCAGAGAACACATTTATGGAAGATGACGCTCCCTTACCTTTTGAAGCATCTGTTGTCCTCTCTGTCACCCACTGGGGAATCAGCTGAGTGGCAGCTTGAATGTGTAGGAGTTAGAGGTAATAGCTCAGCGTTTAGTGTTAGACTTTATGGTGGCATTTCTACGAAGTTTAGAGGTATGCCCTGTACCATCGAACTCATTTCTCCAAATCTTTGTCTGAATATTTTAGTGTTGAATGTTTAGAGAAAAGTTAGCACTGCTCCCAAATACACTGAAATGCAGTTTCATTCACAATGTAGGTATATTCTTATGAGAAGAGAGCTTTTCTCCCTGACACTATCTAACAATTATATTCTACTTTCCGAACTAAGAGCTAAGATTCATTTTAGAAACAGTGTTTGTTCTTTAAAGATGACCGGTGAGGGGATCTTAACCTGTGGCCTTGGTGTCATCAGCACCACGCTCTCCCGAGTGAGCCACGGGCCGGCCCTGCCTAAGATTCATTTTAATCCCTAGTTGTGTAACAGATGTTGTTCTTCAAAATGTCTTTTAAGTCTAAGAAAGAAGTTATCTGAATGAATTTCTGTGGAGGGATATTTCAAAAATCACCACGTAATTTGGGGAAGATTATGATAGAATGACAATTATGGTAGGGTGGCAATGGAATTCCTTTATGAGAGTTTGTTGGGAACATTTGAAATAAATGTTCTTTAACACTGTAATTATTTCAGGTTGTTTAAAGTTCCAAAACGGTTTCCTTTAATGGCATCACACATTCCTTTGCCGCATTTAAAACAATTCTCTTCCCAACCTTTTCAGTTGTCTTTGAGAAAATTAATCACTGAAGTTATCGGAACTTAACTCAGGGCTTGGGTATTATTCACCTGGATAAAATTGCTCTCTAACACGGGGGGAGCTACAAACGGTGCGTACTCTCCGCCATCCAACATATTTTGAAGCTCTCGTGGGCCACGGGAGGCAGTGGCGCAGAGGGTGTGCTGTTCCTTGGTCCTCACCGTAGGCGTCCTGTTGTTCTTCATCGAGTTTACATACAAACATCAGAACCTTGAGGGAATGGAAATACAATGAGTGAAGACACAGTGAATTTCATAACACAGCTAAGTTGCTTCATTTATTCACTAATTCAGCAAATTTTATCAGCATCTGTAATATGCTTGGCACTGCACCAGGCACTGTAGATACATATAAGCAGGACTGATAAGTTCCCTGTCTTCATGCAGTTTATGCCCTATGGGGAGATGGTAAGCAAGCAAAGAAAAAAAAAAAAGATATTGGATGATAGATTGATAGACAGGGACACTAAAGCATATACATGTAGAAAAAAAAAACTTATAAAAACTTATTTGAGTGTTAGGAAAAGCCTTTTTAGGAAGCCTCGCAAGATATTGGATGATAGATTGATAGACAGGGACACTAAAGCACATACATGTAAAAAAAAAAAAACTTATAAAAACTTATTTGAGTGTTAGGAAAAGCCTTTTTAGGAAGCCTCGCAATATATGCCTCTTCCCAAACTATTATTTTTTATCTTCCTAATTAATGGTACCTCTTTCCATCATGTGGAGTTCTCAAATTCTTTTTTGTAAGTAGAGTATCAAAACTGCTCTAAACTGAGAATGTTTCTAGACTATTCACCCATGACTGAGCCTTAGCTTTTCATTGGGAGCTAAATAGTGGATATATATCTAATCAACGATAGTTCATCCTCCACACTCTCGCTCCAGAAACTACTTCAACAGATGACAGTGACTCTGTGTCACTGGATTTCACCTTCTATCTCTCAGAAGTAACAATTCAAAGAAGGGAACAAAGCCTCAGAATATAGTTCTGCTCATAGGTTCAAAAGATCACCCTTCCCACGTGAGTAGATATTTCTCCAAAGAAGATGTAAAAATGGCCGACAGGCATATGAAGGGATGCTCAACACCACTAATTATTAGGGAAATGCAGATTAAAACTACAATGAGATAGCATCTCACCTTCATTAGGTCCAAAGAAGATGTAAAAATGGCCGACAGGCATATGAAGGGATGCTCAACATCACTAATTATTAGGGAAATGCAGATTAAAACTACAATGAGATAGCATCTCACCTTCATTAGGATGGCTACTATAAAAAAATCCCCCCGAAACAGAAAATGACAAATATTGGCAAGGATGTGAAGAAATTTAAACTCTTGTGCACTGTTGGTAAGAATGTAAAATGGTATAGCTGCTGTGGAAAGCAGTGCAGTGGTTCCTAAAAAAAATTAAACATAGAATTACCACAGGACCCAGCAATCCTACGTCTGGTTATATGCCCCCCCAAAATTAAAAGCAGGGTCTTGAAGAGATATTTGTACACTCATGCTCACCACAGCATTATTCACAACAGCTAAAATGTGGAAGAAACTCAGGTGTCCATCGACGGATGGATAAACAAAGGCAATAAAGGCTTTACATGCGCCGTCTCATTTAATCCTGATAACACTATGAAGTAGCACTATTAAGATACTTATTTTATAGACCACGGACTGAGGCTCAGAGAGGGAAAGTAACTTACCCAATGCCACACAGCCTGTAAGTCCCCAAACCAAGATTCAGATCCTCATAGTCGGACTAGAGGAGCTCATACTATTGCCCAGTGTTCAATCTTACCTTGGGTGATTGGAAAGATGGGTGTGAAGGTTGGCAAGGGTGAGGGGGGTCAAGGTAGGTCTGGATGATGGGAAAGAGGAGGGAGAGCAAAAGAATACAGAAAGTGCCCTTCCCCTCTTCTTCCCATTCCCTCTTTCCTGAACAATTTAGTCCTGAAAGCATTATGTGGGACTGAGAGAGGCAGGAATCTGTGCTGGGAGAAGTGGTGAGCCACAGTGCAGAATCCAAGGAAGGCAGAATGGTCACAGTTCTTCCACTTGTGCCCCTCTAAGCTCAGACTTTCCTATCAATTCACATGTCTCCTCTTGAAATCTAGAAAAGTTGATTATTGTAGGCAGCATCTTTGGTACACTGAGTCCCCAAGAGAAAGGAGGCGGAGAAGAAAGCTTGGAAAGTGAAGTAAGTAGAAGAGGAAGGGAAAGAGAAAGGAAGGGAGAGAGAAAAGGGCAGGAGAGGGTGTGCCTTGTAGCTCAACACGGTCTCATCCCTGTGCACCATCAAATCTCACCTCAGCTCAGGGCGGAGCCACGGTCCTCTTTTGGAGACAAAGTTTTTAACTCACTTCAGTTTGGACTTCCTTATTTTCATGATGGAATCTTTTATGAAAGAAACAAAAATAGGAAATAAAGTGTATACAAAGGAACCTAGCTGCAATTCTAACACGTACTCTTATTTCAAATGTGACGTCCATGCCTTAGAAAGAGTTCTAACTAAACCAGGTGGGTGAACATAGTCAGAGGGCTGCTGTCTGTGCTTGAGCTGAGCTGTTTTTGATGATCCTCCTCATGGTCTTTTGATGAGTGGAACCAGGAAGTCATGAGCCATAGCTCATAATTGGCCTGGAACTGCCAAACAGTGAAACCCCGGGCCCCCGTGACCACCGAGGATACTTGATAATGTGGCAGAGGAAGTAATATAGATTGTACTACTTGGCTGGTGTTTAACTGTCATTTGGTTACCTGAAAACCTTTTGTTGACACATTCTGGTAGGATTAAGAAAATTCCAGTACAAATCTTGCAAAATGCATGTCAGAGGCTTAGAAGGAGGTCCCAGAGACTAGAGCACTCCCACAAGAAATTCTTGGAGGATGACGCCACAGAGAAACAACAGGCAGATATTGTGTGGGAAAATTCTGATAAGAAAGCATTGAGTTATATAAATAGCAGCATTTTTTCTGAGTGGTACATAAAATAATGGTATATCTCATAATTGATGGATCTTAGATTTGAGGACATGCAGCAGAACCCTTGTTCAACCAGAGGGGGGTGATAGAGTGCATGTTTCTGAAAAAAAAAAGTCACTCTGAGAAAGTGAAAACATCCACATATGGAAGGGTATGTCTCCTGTTTACAGACACTTGCTAATCAGTAGATACCACATGGCCACTGGGACTACGGAGTGCCCCTTCCCAGGGAAGTCACATTTGGCCTCCAGAATCCTTTGGATCTGAGAACAATTCCTCCAGAGAGCCATGTGGAATCGGCAGGTGTAGATGTGGATTCAGGACAGAGGAGGCAGAGAAGAGAGAAAGGGAAGAGATTCGGGGGGGTTGCAGCCATTACCGGGTCTCTCGTCCAATTGTCCCTTTTGAACCCTGGGACACTGAAGGAGCAGGAAATGTAACAGGCTCTTGTATCATCTCTTGATATGAGATATTTTTGTTTCTAAACATTTGTTCTGGAATTATTTTGACACATTTGGATTATGTGTATGGATGGTAAATGTGTGCTGAATTTTGACTAGTTTTGTTGTAACTATGATTTGAGATTACCTGTGCGCTGTGCACACCTCACACCTACTAACCTCTCCAGTTATCTAGTTAAATAGCTCAGACTGCACTGTTCTTAAGTGGTTCTGTGAAACCCGTTTTGGACACACACATGAGCGCGCGTGCGCACGCACACACACACACACACACACACACACCCTGCCATACACTTTACCAGTGGTTCAAAGTTAAATAATTAAATTAGCTATTTACTAGGTTCACTCAACCCGTTTTGGACACACACATGAGCGCGCGTGCGCACGCACACACACACACACACACACACACACACACACACACCGCCATACACTTTACCAGTGGTTCAAAGTTAAATAATTAAATTAGCTATTTACTAGGTTCACTCTCATACCTGGAGGCAGAGTTAAAGTTTTGATGTACATCCTTCCAGTTTTATAAATAGATTTTCACTTTATTTATTTATTACATAATATTTTTAAAAATTACATATAATATATATTAATATTTCCCCTTACCATTAATTACTTTTTAAAACAGCAGTTACCAGTCACGGTGTGGAGCAATCTGGAACATCTCAACCTCTTGTAAGATGTGTCAAAATTAATTGTGCCCAATGGATAAACCAATGTTTGAGAAATGATTTCCTTTTAAAAAGTAGCAGATAGATTCAGGGTTCACTGTAAGTTCCTCGCACTCTGCTTTGCTTTCTTGGGACTGGGTCATGGAAGAGCAGCCTGACAACCAGCTCAGCCCCCACCCTCTTACCCAATGAGCAACACTTACTGAGATGTTATTAATTTTGGTGATTCAAAACAGTTCCAAATTGTGTGGGCTGGAATGTTACAGATAGTTTTGTTTACCTAATAATTTTATACATAAATTGGTTTTAAAAATAGCTTTATTGAGACAGGATATACATACCATGTAGTTCACTCATTTAAAGGGTACAATTCAATGATTTTTTAGCATATTTATGGAGTCGTGCAATCATCACCCTAACCTAACTTTAGAACACTTTCGTCATTACCCATAGATACGTTTCTTTTCTTTTTTTTTTTTTGTCTTTTTTCGTGACCCGCAACGGGATCGCAACCCTCGGTGTCATGCCCGCACCGTGCTCAACCAGTGAGCAGACCGGTCTCTATATGGGATCCGAACCCTCGGCGGGAGCGACACCGCGCTCCCAAGCGCTGCACTCTACCGAGTGCGCCACCGGGCCGGCCCCATAGATACATTTCTAATAAGGACAAATGAAAAACATGAATAGTGCATCTATGTCCATATCGCATCATCTGCGATCATTGCATGTGAGAGGGAACGTATGACCACAGCCTTTATGATGTCAGAGAGATACTGCAAGTAAAATTTGCAATAATGTTATTCATAGTAATAAGCTGAACATTTGTAGGTTCCATATAAACGATAAGAAAGATTTATACAAATTCTTTATGAAAGTTTATGCTATCATGCTTTATTAGTGTTACATGTGCAGAAAAGGTCTATGATATAAAGTAAATTTTAGTATTAAAAAGAGATTAATTACATGAAAGGGCTGATAAGTGTATATAATAGAAATACAATAAGTATGTGGTGAATGAATGTGTAAATTAAAGCAGAGAAGCAAAGCAGCATTGCATAGGCCACTGTGGGAACACAGAGCTAGCTTCATCTCACAGATGCACAGAATCTTTTGTTATGATTTTTTCTACTAGGATTGTTTATTAACTTTCACAATCATAGTTTATATTTTTCCAATAACTTATGCCTTTCATTAGGTCCATTTAATGTCATATACATATAATTAAGCAAGCAAGATGCAGAGCAATACTTTAGGGAAGGGCTTTCCCTGTGCTGCAGCGGAAGGAATAGAGTAACCTAATCCTATTTGAGATGGACCCCAACTTATCCTATCACTAGCAAATCTTTGTTATTTCATTTAACTAGTGCTTTTTCTCTCCCTGTGGTGGTGGTGGGTGTCTTTTTCTTCCCAGGAAGAGATGTAGTCATTTGGGATGTTCTGGGAATGTGACAGCTTGAGTGTTAATGGAAATTGGGCAGGGGAGGGCGTGGGAGTCTGAGGAGCCAGCACAGAAATGTTTCAGTTGGCCTTTCTGACTGCCTATTTCAGAGGGATGTCTGTAAATGCCCCTAAAATGTTCTCTATAAATGTTTGCTATTTACTGTTCTCATGTGGTCTTTTCCCTCCAATATTTTATTATAAAAAAATTCAAACTTATGGCAAAGTTGAAAGAATTCTATAGTAAGCACCCATGTACCCACCCACCACCTAAATTCTCACGTGGTCTTTTTCTTTTTATTGTGTGACCTCTTATCTGTAATCACATGATAGCTCTTAAATGACGTTGTTTACCTGTCACTTATTAAAGCTGTTCTCTGTGATACTTGGCACTTTGAGGGTTTTTTTTTTTTTTTGGCAGCTGGCTGGTACCAGAGACTGAACCTTGGACCTTGGTTTTATGAGCATCACACTCTAACCAGCTGACCTAACCAGCCAGCCCATGAGGTTAGTTCTTCATAGCACTTTAAGCATAGCATTTACCTAGATGACTTTTTTTTTTTTTTTTCCTTTTTTGTCTTTTTTCGTGACCGGCAACGGATCGCAACCCTCAGTGTCGCGCCCGTACCGGGCCGGGACCGGCCACGGGATCGCAACCCTCGGTGTTGCTCCCGCACCTCGCTCAGCCAGTGAGCGGGAACCGGTCTGTATGTGGGATCCGAACCCTCGGTGGGAGCACCACTACGCTTCCCAAGCAGCGCACTATAGCAGTGCGCCACCGGGCCGGCCCCCTAGATGACTTTTTTCTAAGATTCTGAAATGAGATATTTGCGTTTGTGTTTGGATGCAACACACTAATTAACACATTTTTAACGTGAGTCCACCGCAATTCTAGGTTGCAATTTTGGCTGCACCTTTGAGAAGGTCTGACTGTTGTGGCCCCTCTCTCTTGACAACGGTACCCTCACCTCCAACCTTTCAGCTTTGAACAGAAAGCCCTGAGTTCTGGACCTTCTCTCCCATGTAAGTAATTAAAAATGACCATCTTCCGCAAATTCATTCAATTCCCAGCCACTTAGGGAAAATTGGGATAACAGTTTGCAAAGCACATTTTAAAATCAAATTATTTTTTAAGAAAAAGTACAAATTCATTCAATTCCCAGCCACTTAGGGAAGAAAATTGGGATAACAGTTTGCAAAGCACATTTTAAAATCAAATTATTTTTTAAGAAAAAGTAATTTAGTCATCAGGTGTTAAGTCTGAGTTTTCCTGCTTGTTCTGGTTGATGTACTAGAAATGGAACTAGAAGAAAAGGAGGAAGATGGAAAGAAAACAGACATTCTGCTCTTAAATTGTCATGATTAATCGAACTATTCATTTCCTTCTCCCTCAGGTTCACACCCAAGTTGCAGTACCCAGACAGTCTTACACAGAGGTGAGGCCGGAATAGATCTCTGGAGATCTCCTGGGTGTCGACTAGGATAATAATCTCCAAATTGCACGTTTCCACTCTTTTCACATTTCTTTAGCAGAAGGTCTACTGGGCAGGCAACTAACCACTTAGTGAAAGAAGTGCAGGCCAGGCTGCCCTGGGCATTGTTCTGTTGCTCCTGCATCATAATGTGCTGACTCAACCTCTGAAGTAAGAGAAGACACGTGCAAGGGCCTTCAGCATTCTCGAGGAGCCAGCTCGGGAGCTGGTTCTGGCAGCACTGTGAAGTTTCAGAGGCTTCCTTTGAGAGAAAAGCCAATTTATCAATTGCAAAACCATGGAAAAGATGCAGTACTGCGAAAGCTGAAAATACTTTACATCATTTTTCATTCAATCTCTCTGTATCTTAATTTTCAGAGACTTAAACATACTTAAGGCACTTTGAGCCTCTGTGAAGAAAAGCTTCAAGAGAATGGAGCATTCTTAGCAGGCAGCTCTGTCTAGAAACCAAGTTGAGAGCCAGAGGTACAGTTCGACTAGTTCACCCTCACACCTCCACCATCTCGTGTATTCTGGACACGTGCTACAGGAGGCCCTCGGTAATTGTTTGCTGGATGAATGAATAGAAATAAATACATGGCATCCTCTCTCTGAAGGTATCTTCTCTCTGGAGAATATGTGATTAGGTTATTTGTCGTGGCCTTGCTGTGGGTTTAGGAGATTCTCCTGTATCAAATCCTTCTTCACTTTTAGTTTTTAGTCAAATGTAGCAGATGCCCGCCTCTAGCTACCTTCTTGCCTGCCCATGAGGATGGAGGAACACGAGGGGACACTAGCTGACCACTCAGGCCTGGGGCCAGGAGGAGGCATCACCTTGGTGGATTCTCTTCGTTTCGGTCACCATATTCTAGAGTCAAACACTTGCTTTTGACAGAGTACAGAGAATATTTTGGTCTTTCAGAATAAACATGATCTATCCAAATTTTTGAAAGGATTGTAGTGTTCCTATTATCTCAACAACTGTAATTTCCATTTTGGACCAGATGTTGATGTCAGGGAGACCATGACATCCACTTCCAAAGGATGTATATCAGGAACTTGTTCCAGAGGCAGAGTTGAGGACCCAATGTATAGCTTGAATATTTATTGGCATCAGGCTCTGGTGACAGCTCAGTGCACATAATTGGCTCCATCTGCAGGCAAGGGCAGCCTCTCCCCGTGCAGGCCTGAGGGGTCCCCCTGTTATTTTTGCCTCAGAAGCTCTGTTTCCCATATTCTATGCTGAGTGTCGAACGGACAAATTCTTCCTCTAGTTGTTCCTCTCGCACTGTTGACTAGGTTTCTAGCCATCCATTTCTTCATTCGGCATATTTACTGCACTCCAGGGCCAGGAAACATTTTTGTATAAAACTGATCTCTTCGGTGTTGAGGATATTAATTCTGAGGTACCTTGATGAAAATTATTTGTTTTTATCTCACTTCCATTTTTTTTTGAGGCTACCAATATATTAAAACATGAAGAAACATCAAAAGAGAGAAATAAAAGTCATGGCGTATTTTAAATGTTTACCTTTAAAATATTAATGCTTTTTAACATGCACAAAACCATATGTATTACTTCATTGGAGATGATGCTAGAAGTGTGAAATTTGAGGCACTTTGCCAAATTGAGGTACATGACCAGTTGTTCCTTTGTCCTTGTCCCTCATGAGATGGTTCTGCTTATTCATGCCTGCATGGGTTCCTCCCAGCTGCACATGAAGGTTTACTGCCATGCTTTGTCTCTGGCTCCCCGGTGGGTACTATGCGAGGTCAGTTCTATTGGCCAGTTCAGTAATGAGTATGTACTACTTACTGGGCACCATGCCATGCTGGGCTACAAAGATAAACAGTCTCTGTCCTCAAGGAACTTACCATCAAGTGGGAAAGGAGTTGTGTAAATAGGTTATTTCACTGTGGTGCAGTGATAGGATAGAGAGGTGCACAGGGGACTCTGGGAGCACAGATGACAGACACTTTGTCTAATTTGGAGATTTAGGAAAGGCTTCCTGGAGGAGTAAATGCCCAAGCCAAATCTTGAAAGATTAGCCAGCTTGAGCAAAGGCACTGAAGCATAGAATGACAGGGTTTGAGGTGGTAACTGCAAATCGTCTGCTGTTACATAAAGTTGGAGGAGAAATGAAGGTGGAGAAGGAAGGGACTAGATCATGGGGGGCTTTGAATGCCATAAGTGGCACTGGGACCTCATCTGCTGAGTGGTTCTCTAGCGAGTTTTACATGGGGAGATTTTTATGTTCTGGATTGGCTGCTCTGATAACAGTATAAAGGATAGATTTGGGGAGGTCAATTCTGGAGGCATAGAGAACAAGGCAGTGGCGGTGGGAATGGAAAGGAGGGGGCTAATTTAGGAAATATCCGTAGAGTTGACAGAATTTGGTGACTCACTGGATGTGGAGAGTGAGAAGTAGGTTGACTTAGAGTTTTTGGTTTGGGAAACTGGGTGAATTATAGCGCTATCCGTAGAGTTGACAGAATTTGGTGACTCACTGGATATGGAGAGTGAGAAGTAGGTTGACTTAGAGTTTTTGGTTTGGGAAACTGGGTGAATTATAGCGCCATTGGACAGGAAACAAAATATAGGCAAAGGAACAGGTGTAGGAGGAAGCATGAGTTGCTTGTTTGCAAAAACCCTTGCTTAGCATGGTGTCTATAGTCAACTGGTGCTCAGTAAATAACTGAAGTTTTTTCTTTCTTAAACCTTCAGTGGCTTCCCAATACTCTTAAAATATGTGACATATATCCTAAGGGGTGTGTGTGCATTTAGTATTACACCCAAGAGCCTATACATTTGTGAGCATGATCTGGCTCCATCCTAGCTTCAGTTCTTTCCAGCTATATTTCAAACCACTCCCCCTCCCTCATCATACTTGTCTCCTTCCTGACATTGCATTCTTTAAGCCCTTTCCTCTGCCTGAAATGCTCTTCTCTCCTCTCTACACATGGATTATTTTCATTTTTCAGAATCCAGATCAAATGTCACCTGTTTAGAGAGCCCTTTCTCAATCACCTGATAAGTGATTTGTTTCTCAGCTCCAAATCCACCATTGCATACTCTGCACTGTGCTGCTGGGGCTGGAACTCTGCAAACTACATTTCTTTCACCAGCTGGCTTTCTGTTAAGCTCAACAATAGGTTGCATTAGACTAGAGGGAGCTTAGAAAGCAGGAGGGAAGACTGGATGCATATTCCCTCCTGTTGGCTTGTTTTTTCTGTCAGTGCCACCCTGGCAATGGCAACTTATTCTAGCCTGCAATCCCCCTCATCCTTTCCCTGCATTCTCAGAATCAGCAGCTGAGCAGTGAGTGCCCTCTCCTTAGAGGATTGAGTCCTAGCTCCAAAGGGTCTGACTTCTGAGCTTCTAGAGTCTGGTTACCCTAACCTTGCCCTACTAACCCCCACAGCCCTTGTTGTGGTAGTTACTTCCTCTAGTAATTATCCCTAATATCTCAGTATTTCCTTTGTACTTTTCCAGGCCTCCAACTCCTATTTAACTTATTCCTACATTAATGTCTCCTTACTGAAATACTTAGTTTTCTGCCTTTTTTTCAAAAGGTTGCACCCTGACACAACCACCAAATCTGATTAAGGCCTCCACAGTTTCCCTCTAACATATGATTGAATTTTCTTCATAGACTTTTCCTAATCTGTATTTATTTATTTTTTCCTTTCTCATAATCTATCTCCATTTGGATAACAGAGACTTTTTTTCATTTATTGTATCCTCAGTGCCTAGCATGGAGCCTGGCATACTGTAGGAGCCTAATAAATGCTTGTTAAATGAACTGAATTATTACCAAAGACGAGAGGAGAAATATTGGTAACTGACCATGCAAAATGACCAGAATTGAGTAATTCTCTAACCTTTTGGTTCTAGGCCAAGTTGTTGATGAACTCTGTAACACTGTAACTCTCTCAGAGTCAAGTGTAACACTTCTTACAAACATGTTAGAAACAATGCATTATTTAATCTAGAATGAGCATCATTGAAATAACGAGATATAGTTTATTTGCTTTGAAATCTGTACTTACATAAATCCCCACTTTCTATAATTGGGAATGATAGTAACTTACCTGTTAGGGTTTCATGAGATCACGAGTTGGTAATGGGTTGGATCTACAGGTTTCATTGGTTAGCAAATAATTTTAAAAATGGGAGCACCCGAAGAATCTACTTGCTGTAACATGCAACATCACTTAATAAATAGCCTGTACTTGGCAGACAATCTGCTAATGTTCTTTTTGTCATTGTGTGATATGGCTTAAAAGAACCAAAACATAGAACTAAAAAATCTGGTCAAAAAAGAATGCTTAACTTCTACACAGCTGTAAGAATCTGAAAACGTCTTCTACAGTCTTTTATTTAAGTATAAACTGCTGGACTGGCTGGAAAAGAAAAAAAAAGTATAAACTGCTAAGACAATTATAATATGTCATATACGCTTAATTCCTGAATAATTTTTTGTCAAATAAATGCAAATAGACTAGATAACATTGATGTCCACTGTGCCAAGCAGAATCATTTTCTCGAAACTTAACTATAAAATTTTCCTGTATCCACTTCAAATGTGTTTATATCTTTTCCCTTTTCTTTTTTTTTTTTTTTTTTTTTCTTTTTTTTTTTTTTTTTGTCCGGGC
>NW_007727436.1:297053-336286 GCF_000696425.1 Galeopterus variegatus
GAAACTTAACTAAAAAATTTTTCTTTTTCCCCTTTAAAATTTTTTTTTTTTTTTCCCTTTTTTTTTTTTTTTTTTTTTTTTTTTCCTTTTTTTGTCTTTTTTCGTGTCCGGCAACGGGATCGCAACCCTCAATGTCGCGCCCGTACCGGACCGGGACCGGCAACGGGATCGCAACCCTCGGTGTTGCGCCCACACCTCGCTCAGCCAGTGAGCGGGAACCAGTCTGTATGTGGGATCCGAACCCTCGGCGGGAGCGCCGCCGCGCTCCCAAGCGGCGCACTGCAGCAGTGCACCACCGGGCCGGCCCCCTTTTCCCTTTTCTAACTCAGAAGGAAAAACATCCCGTTTCTTTTCCAGGCTAACTGGGCCACTAGGGGCCCTAAATCCAGCCCTTTTTTCTTCTTCTTTCTCCATTTAGGACCCTACTCTTTCACTTTTAAGGTGCCTACCACTGTTTTTCCTTTTTCAAAACCCACAAACAAAAATCTTCATCTTATCCGGTCAAGCTACCATCTTGTATCTCTTTTTTTCCCTTATGTACAAGTTCCAAAGAATTCATATTCACAGTTTCTATTTTGCAATCTGGCTTTTGCTCTCAATCCACTATTGAAATTGCCTCTTGTAGCTCACAAATGATTGTCTAATCAGTAAGTTTTTTTGAGCCTTTATCCTTCTTGATTTTTCTTTTGCATTTCACAGTTAATTATCCTTTCTTTCTTGAGACTCTCCTCCTTGGTTTGTGGGACTCCCATTTCTTTTCTTCTAAAAACTGCTCTCCACCTCATTCCATTAGTGGCTTTTTCCTCCAGTACCCCAAAGACCTTTCTTCTTCTCTAGGCAAGCCTTTCCTTGATAATCTTCTATCCACTCTCACAATTCAAATACCACCTTTCTTTGAATGATAACCAAGGTTGTATCCAGCCAGTACCTTTTCTGTGAACTCCTTACATACACTTTCAAATGCCAGCAGGACACATCTACCTTAGTACTCCTCTGGCATCTCAGACACATGCCCAAACTCAGAAGCTTCCCCACAAAATCCATTTTTTTCCGACTTTCTTTTCTGTTACTTGTTTAACATTTTCTCAGTCAGCCAAGACTAAAGACTTTAAATCATCTATTACTTCTCTAACTTTCTTTCCAAAACTTGAAATCAGTTGTAAAGTTCTTTCCACTCTGTCTCCAGAAGCACATTTATCTGTCTCAACCTTCTCGTCACCATCACCTACACAACCACGATCACTTCTTAACTGGTGTCTCACTCCAGCTTCTTCCCTGTCTAGTCTATCCCACTCGATGCTGCCAGGGCATTTTCCCTTCATTTCATGATACTTCCCTGTCAACAATCTCTAACAGCTTTATTGCCTCTTGAATAAATCTAGACTCCTTAACTTGGTATTCAAGAACTTTATAGTTTGGTCCTTAAACGTGTACTTTCAATTTTCCAATTCTATAGCTTAGTGTTTAAGGGTATGGACTCTAGAGCTAGATTGTTAAATTTGAATTCTTGCTCCTCTTCTATACTGGCTGTATGACCATGGACAAGTTTCTTAATCTCTCTGTGCTTCAGTTTCCTCATCTGTTGTAGTTTTTGCAACACTGCTATATGGGTTGTTAAAATTAAACATGTGGTAAATGCTTAGAACAGTGCCTGGTGTATAGTAAGCTCCACAAAAGTAGTAAGCTCTACATAATGTGTTTCATTGAACAAATATTTATTAATACCTACACATATGCATGTATGCCATGAATCCTTCTCAGGATTTGGGGATGATATCAATGAACAAAAGAAATTTGTTCATTGCCACACAGCTAGTATAGCAGAGAAGCAAGGATTAAGATTTAACAATCTGTTAATTTGTTAATTTCCAGAGCTGTTATTCCTATACAGTTGCCCCTCAGTATCCACAGGGGGGATTGATTCCAGGACCTCTGCAGATACCAAAATCTGTGGATGCTCAAGACCTTTGCTGTCATTTGAATGTCCTCCCAATGTGGTGGTGGAAGGTGGGGCCTTTAAGAGGTTAACGGATTGATTCATTCATGGAGTTATGGGTTGATGGTTTAACGGGTTGTCATGGGTATGGTTCTAATGGCTTTAAAAGGAGAGTGAAGAGGTTAGCTTTCTTGGCCAGGCCATTCTCACCATGTGAGACCCTGGTTGCTATGGGACTCTGAAGAGAGTTCCTACCCAGAAGAAGGCTCTCACCAGAAGTGCCTTCTGGACCATGGACTTCCCAGCCTCCGAAACTGTAGGAAATAAATTTGGTTTCTTTGTAAATTACCCAGTTTCAGGTATTCTGTTGTAAGCAATAGAAATGGACTAATACATCCCTAATATAAAATAGCATAGTATTTGCACATAACCTAGGCAACCCTCTGGTATACTTTAAATCATCTCTAGATTATTTATAATACCTAATGCAATGTAAATGATATGTAAATAATTGCTATACTATAGCTTTTTACTTGTACTATTTTTTCTTTTCATATTCTTATTTTTATGTACTCATTTTTAATATTTTTGGTCTGCAGTTAGTTGAATCTGCAATGGATATGGAAGGCCAACTGTATTACAGACATAATTATTTATCCTATAATAGAATAATTATTACTAATTGTCCATAATTCTGTTTTTGGAATACCCTTCTTCCTGCACCATCATCTTCAAAATTTGATTCTTTTTTCAAGACCCACTAAAATGCCATCTTACCCCTTGAAGTTGTACCCTATAGGAAGTTCTCATTTGGATTCCTTCAACCCTTTAAATCTGTATTATGACATTTATCACATTCTATACACTCTACCACGTATTATCAAATATCAAATAGTATGATTACTCACATGTGTTTTTGTTATCTCCTTAATGGAGTGTAAAATCAGGTACTCTGCCCTATTCACCTTTGTAAATAGTAGCATGATGTACTTTGTTCCCAAGTGCATAGTAGATGCTTAATAAATATTTCTTGAACTAATGTAGAGTTCTTGAAAGAACTCTTTGCATGCTTTTTCATTTGACCTCTATCCTTTTCTTCTTCAATTGTAAATACAAAAGAAAATTTAAAATAGGATATTTTATTTTCAATTCTGGAAATATCTAATATCAGTATCAAATATTTGTTATTTACTACTTATCTTTATCCTCATCATTTGCCTCCTTGTATACTAGTAGGCTAATTTTTGTAATTTGCTTTACTAAGCATAGTTTATAGCATATTTAATGTCTCCCTGTTACTGCCATTTGAAAAGTGCCGTAAGTTTTTATTAAAGGAGCCATTGTGGATAGAGTATATTATATTTTATTTGTTGTATTTTCTATGGTCAACACAGATTTTCTCCGTTTCTCACATCCTTTCTAACATGATCAAAAACTTTCCAGGTACTCACCTGCAATTTTCTGCTTCACGTCTTATTTTTTTCCTCCATTCCAAAGAACTGTAGATGTTTAAAATTTGCTTTTACATCATCTAAAATAAGAATTAATTTTTTTCCTAGGTCATCAAGTATCTTTCCTCTAAATTTGCTTGCTATTCCCCAGGTATGAACAGAAAGAACAGACCAACTGCAGGTCCTCTTACTTTCTAATCTGTATTTTCACAATGCTATAGACCACCATGCTATTTTTTCCAAACACTATAGTAAAATATAGAGTTACATTATATCAGATTTTAAATCTCCTTTATCCCATTTAACCTTGGTAGGCCATCTTAACTATTTCTCTTATCCAGGCAGAAACTCCATCAAAATGGCATGACAATATCCCTTTTTTAATGATGAGGCCAACACAATAAATTTTTAAATAATGATCAAGGATTTTTTTTTTTTATTCATTAAGTTTCAGTATCATTACAGAAAATGTTATGGTACAGAGTCATTTAATATTATTTTGTCTTTGTTCTTGATTTCCACATGAATGCTGGTAACACTAATATCTGTACAAGATCAGTCTTTGATTTTATTTTTTTGTTCTGTACAATTTTAAATGTATTGGTTAAAAAGGCTGTCAGCACTTAAGGAAGCATTTTTTCTTCAGTTTGTTCAAATAAAAGGTATCCAGTTACTGTCCAAGAGTACTGTGCCATGAGGCTACTAGGGTGAGAAGCTGCCCTGGACGCTCTGCAGGGGATGATGCTTGAGGAAGGGCAGGTCCTCCACCCAGTCAGTCTTCTTTTGGCACTGTGCACATAAACACGAGACACTGATAAAGAACAAGCAAAAGCTCTCTGTAAAGCGGTTATGAAGTATGCTAAGAAGGGAAATCCAAGGGTTGCCTACATTAGTATAAATAAGCAGACAGCCTTGATTTAAGAGCATAAGTAGTTGTATTTTAAAGATGAGAAAAACACAAGTTCTGCAGGCACCTACTGCTGTCTACCAAAAGCTATCGCTATCAGACCTAGCATTGAACACACAAAGCAATTTGCAAGAAAGGAAAAATTTGCTTTGATATAATCAGAATAGAGTTGTCTGTTAAGATTTATTTTTAGGTGTTTTTTTCTTTAAAAGGTATTTAAATTCATTTGAAATATAGTTCAAGATGTTGACTATACAGATCAACTTTTATCCAAGTCAGAAAAACTAGCTGTGCCATTGCATATTACAGGATACAGTCAATGATATGTGGACATGCATCAAAGCTTTCTTCTGCTGGTGACCATCATAGCCGTCCAATGACCATGACATCCACCACCTCGCCCTTGTGGAGCTCCACGTACTGCTCTGTCTTTGGAGGTAGCATCAACAATCCATTGGCGCTGCGCATGCTCATCAGACGGCTGCTCATCTGATTACCTAGAAAGAAATACTTTCATTATAGCAGCTTAAGCATTGAGGCATTTACATTTGAAACCCTTATAGACATTTTCAAAATGAAGTCTGATAAACAGAAATGCAGGTCTTCAAGAGGGAAGAAAGATGATCGAACTTCCCAGTACCTTTTTCAGGTGGCCATACTACTATATCCTATCACATTATAACCTTAAAACATTAGACATTCTTGCTTAGAAGAATAAAACAATTTTATAGCATTATGCAAAATGCCACAGAATTTCTTGATGCAGGCTGACATGTTATGTATGTCTGAAAAGAGAGGATTTAAAAACCTATTAAAATAGGGCTAGCCAGTCAGCTCAGCTGGTTAGAGCACGGTGTTATAATACCATGGTCAAGGGTTCAGATTCCTGTATTGGCCAGCCACCAACAAAACCCCCAAAAACCTATCAAAATAATAAAGATAATAACAGCAACATCTATGATTTCTTTACTAAGTGCCAGACAAGGTACTAGGCACTTTACTTAACTGTCTTATTTTATTCCACAAGATTCAAATGAGTCTTAGGTAACTTACCTAGGGTCCTACTAACTAGGTTGGTGGACAGTTTGAATGCAGGTTTCTCTGATGGCAAAGACCATGTACTTAGTTACTATATTAGTTGATGTTTGCAATTGATAGGATCTTTGTTCAAAGGGTAATATGATTTTTCCAGAGTTACATGAAAAATTAGGCAAAATATGAAAAGAGATGTTGGGATAAAAGTTGAAAGTCTAGAGAAAGTAATTATGGAACTATGAATTATCAATATTGATTTCTTTGCCCTTAAAATTCATCAGTATGTAGAGAATAGTACAGGTACAGAGAATCACGTTATAAATTAGGCTTTAATCTCACCTTTCAGGGTGGCATAGCCACAGTCCCCTCCTTTTCCTACTACGAAAGTTATGCTCAGCATTTACTGGTTGAACAGACCAAATTTTCTGTAATTCTAGAGTTGTGTCTCAAATGTTTATCTAGAAAATATGGCTCAATGAAAAAACTAAATTTTTATTAATTTTTCTTTTACTCTTGTCCTGTTATGATGTACTGTCTAGGAATAATTTAACTCATCTAACTTTCAAAAAGGAAATTGTATAGTAATTACAAAATTAGGTATAATCAAAGAAGAAGATTCTACATAACAGGATGTGTTATAACAGGATAGGTACATAGGGATACCTGCAGATGTTAATGACTAACCTGTACTCTGTGCCCAAGGCAGTGGTTCTTGATGATGCCAAGTCAGTATACACCGATGGTATTCTGGGCGAGGATCCAGTTTTACATCACATGATAACTACAGAATAAAGAGGAAAAGAAAACAAACTTGGTCATATGATCATCTTTCAAAACTATGGGGTGGTGAAGGTTCTGCAAAGGATAGTGGACATGGAAAATATTCTTGTCATTCTGCTACTTCCATTACTGCCACCTTATGTTCTTAATACAGGAAGTCTGGGGGTTGGTTTGCTCTAGTGAAGAAAGAAAAGAAGACTAAGAAGTTGGTTTTCATAGTGGGGAAAAGGGTAGATAAAAAAGATAAAGTCTATTTTTATGGGTTGTGAGGACAGAAACCTCTGACCTATGAATTGAGAAACTGAAGCAGATATCTTAACATTTAAAATAAAGGAGGCAGACCTAAACAAACAAACAAATTCAATGTCCATTTGTCTGTCTGTCCATCCGTCCATCCGTCCATCCATCCATCCATCCATCCAGTAAATATTTACTGAGGACCTAATATGTTCTAGGCACTATTCAGCTACCCATTTCATATACCTATCTTCAACATAAAAGGTATAGGTTCTTTCTTTTTCTCTTGAATATACCCCTAGTGTTCTAATATATAATCTCATTAAGGCAAATAAAAGTCGTCTCTACTAAAAGTTACACAATTTTGGTTAAGCCACATCACGTGCTTTTTCTCTGGAATCCAGAATGAAACTCAATTCTAGCATGTCTTTCCTTGATTAAATTACACCAACTCTTTCACTTGATATTGCTTATGTTTGTACTCTATATCTACTCGTAGGGTAAGTTGCCATTATTCCTACATCATTTTGTGATTCTTCAAGGGCAAATCTCTCCCTCTCCCTCTTTCTTTCAATCTGTGTGTGCATGTGTGTGTGTGTGTGTGTGTGTGTGTATTCTCCAGTACTAAACTACAAAAGCTACTTACATGGCTATTTAATTTGCTAGTATTTCAGCAAGGTTTTTTTCCCCTAGCAATGGCACTGACTGATTCATGGTAGTACAGTGAAACAAGTACTGGATTGGGATGATATCAGATACCTACATTCTACTTCCAGCTTTACTCTAAGGTATGACATATGAGCAAGTTATTTTGCTTTCCTATACCTGTTGTTCATCTACAAAATGGAGTTACATCACATAATGATTAAAGTGCATTCAACTTTTATGATCCTAAAATTTTAAAATTGTTATTTTTCAGTCAATCTAAGAATAAAAACTTATTTTGTTTTAAAGGAAGATATTTATATAGATTTAAAAAACAAGTCAGTTTACAACTAATTGATCACAATCAGTTACAGGTTTCTTTTCCTTCTCCACTCCCACTGCTTCACTTCACAGACCTTTAAAAAAAAAAAAAACCAAGAGTCAACTGCATCAAATTGGAGTGACAAATTTTTTTCATAGCCTCTTCACAAACAGCTGTTCCTTGTGCAGCTAGAGATGAAACTGATTAGATTTTTCTGAAATGCATAATACTTTACTAACCAATCTATTTATTTGTACTGACTTTATAGTTCTTTTATATTATATCACTTAGCTTAAGAAGGCATCTGTTTAATATGAACTTCAATGCTTAAAAGAATGATGCAACATGGGTAAACATAGACACACTTTTTGGTGGATGAAGAATTAGAAATGGTTGATGTTTCAATTCTGATGACTTCTTTTACTCTTTCAACATTGCCAATAGGCTGTGGACTAGGGCTGTTTCCTTTGAATATTTGCCTGGCACACAGTAGTCGCTAAAGAGATAAAATTGTATTATTTGCTGTAGTATTATATGGTATGGTCTACTTGTAAATATTTAAGGGAAAGAATTAGTTAAAAAAAAAAAAGGTCAAGAGAATAAGAAGCCACAGGAGAGGAAATATTTGCAAAAGATACATCTGATAAAGGACTGTTATCCAAAGTATACAAAAACAGTAAGAAAACGAACAATCCAATTAAAAAAAATGGGCAAAAGACCTGAACAGACACCTCATCAGAGAAGAAATACAGACGGCAAGTAAGCATATGAAAAGATGTTCAACATCACATGTTATTAGGGAACTGCAAATTAAAACAACACACCTATTAGAATGGCCAAAATCTAAAAACACTGACAACACCCTATGCTAGCAAGGATGTGGAGCAACAGGAACTCTCATTCATTGCTGGTGGGAATGCAAATGGTACAACCACTTTGGAAAACTGGCAGTTTCTTACAAAAATAAACATACTCTTACCATATGATGCTATAATCGTGTTCCTTGGCATTTACCCAATGACATGAAAAATTAATGTTCACACAAAAAACTGCACATGAATGTTTACAGCAGGTGTATTCGTAACTGCCAAAACTTGGGAGGAACTAAGATGTCTTTCAGTAGGTGAATGGATAAATAAACTGTGGTCCATTCAGACAATAAAATATCATTCAGCCCTAAAAAGAAATGAGCTATTGAACCATGAAAAGACATGGAGGAAACTTAAATGCATATTACTAAGTGAAAGAAGCCAATCTGAAAAGGCTATAAAATGTATGATTCCAAATATATGACACCTGGAAAAGGCAAAACTATGTAAATAGTTAAATTATAAGTCGTTGGTAGGAGTTGGGTTGGAGGGAGGGATGAATAGGAAGAGCACAGAAGACGTTTAGGGCAGTGAAACTATTCCATATGATACCACTATAATGGATACATGTCATCATACATCTGTCAAAACCCATAGAATATAAAACACTGAGAGTGAACCATAATGTAAACTATGGCCTTTTGGGCGATAATGATGTCTCAGTGTGGTTCATCAGTTATAATAAATGTACCACTCTAGCGTGTGATGTTGGTAGTGGGGAAGGTTGTGCATGTGTGGGGCCAGCGGATAGACGGAAACTCTGTTCTTTCCAATCAATTTTGCTACGAACCTATAAGTGCTCTAAAAATAAAATTCATTAATTAAAAAAAAAAAAGGACGAGTAATCTGTCCTTCTTTACCCTGATCATCTTACAAAGTGACCTCAAAGTAACCTTGTGAAAGGGTTCACAGGGGACATGATGACTGAGTCTTCTAAATGAGTAAGGAATTTACCAAGCTAAAAAATGAGATGGTGGTGGTGAGAAGAACGTCTTCCAGGAAGGAGAAGAATCACAGGCATAGGCAGGGAACCTCATGTCTAAAACTTATCACATAACTTTAAAATTATTGTACATATTGGTATAGATCAGTTTCAAATTCATGTCTTCTAGTTATAATGATCATTTCCTAATAATAAGTTAAAACCTATTTACATTTCTTATTTTATTCTTACATTTAAAAATTTTATTCTTATTTTAGATATCTATTTTTAATCCATAGGCCATGATATTCTCATATGACCGGCATCCAATAATATCTTTTAGTGATCAATGACTAATCTTATCACAACAGACAATGATATTTCTCTCTATAATTTTAAGCGCCATAGCAATTTTGCAGCAATATAAACATTTTGTTGAAATGCTTTGTACTTCACTGCTTATGAGCGCAGTCAGAAAGCATCCATCACATTCTTATAGTAATCAGGACAGTAATTCTCAAGTGAAGAGGGAAGGTGGACAAATTAGAATAGTCTGGTGGAGTTGCAACATGCTTACACTCTCCCAGGACTGATCTGGTCCCATGGGAGATACAGGTATTTTCCCTTTACCATCTCCTAATCACTCTCTAAGGCAAGTTATTAATACTAATGGGAGTTACTTCAAGTATGTTTCTAGAGAAAAAGATTGAGAACAAGGAGAGTGTAAGGTGCATTGACGGGATATTAAGGAAACACATGATGTGCTTGCGTGGAAACACAGAGCCAATAATTCTATTCGATGAATGCTAGGATTGTGTTTCTGATTGCGTACTAAAAATCAGAAGCATTTCAATTCCAACCCAAGGGAAATAAGCAGAGTGTTTATTCTAAACTGATGCTCTTCCAAATGCTTTGATATAAAGAGAGAACATTTTCTGTGTTGACCTTTTTAAAATAACGCAGCATTGCCCTGCCCATAGAATGGTGACAGAGTCCAATAGTATGAGTTACCCACTCCAGCACTTAACATCCATCCCCAAAGCAGTAAGAACTGGAAAGGCCATGACTGTGGCATCTATTTTGGAGAATAGTAGTAGTAAGTCGTGTCTGTAAGCTGTGTCTTGTATGGTTAGAAAATAGAGATGTTTCAAGGAAGTGAATAAGGTTATGCTTTAAACCTTTATGGCAGTTATGTCAGTGAAAGTGTCGGGGTAATTTTGGGAGCTAAAAACAAAAGAGACAAATAGCCAAGCATACTGACAACCCGTGCTGGCAGTTCCAGTGACACTGCTATGGGAGAAGGGTGTTTGATTCTTGGACAAGTTCTCAATTCCCTGAGCTGACAGGAAATGGGCAACATCATGAAGAACAATATCAAGCATCAGTCTGATAACACAGCACCACGTCATCGCTGTTGTCACAACGGATGGCTGCAACAATGTCAGTTTTAAAGAAGAGATGGTGGGTGTTCAAATGAGAAATAAATGAAAGGATTTGTAAGAACTTTGCGAAGTCAAAGAGAAGCCCTCTTTCTCTATCTCTCTTACAACAATGTACATTTTTCTTGTTTCCTTAATTTAGCAAATATAAAAACAGTGAATAATTTCAGTATTACTGGTTTGACTGTCTAAATTTAAGCTTTATGACTCTGACCTTCTTTTTTTTTTTTTCCTTTTTGTCTTTTTTCGTGTCCGGCAACGGATCGCAACCCTCAGTGTCGCGCCCGTACCGGACCGGGACCGGCAACGGAATCGCAACCCTCGGTGCCGCGCCCGCACCTTGCTCAGCCAGTGAGCGGGAACCGGTCTGTATGTGGGATCCGAACCCTCGGCGGGAGCGCCGCCGCGCTCCCAAGCGGCGCACTGTAGCAGTGCGCCACTGGGCCGGCCTGACTCTGACCTTCTGACTTGATCACAATACTTTTTGCCCGTTGGTGGCTTTTTTTTTCTTTTTCCACTTAGTTTCAAATAAGACCACCACTGTGGTTATTGAAAAAAAATGAAGCTGAATTTTTAACGAAATTTTAAGAAAAGATCTCTTCATATACTAGTCTACAAAGTCTCAGTATTTAAAAAGTGAATGTTAAGAATATTTAAAGCCTACATTTTCTTAATGTTTTTATCCTATGCAGTCTAAGAGTGACATTTTATTAATATTTCTTCTTCCAGGTTTGTGCTCTTCCTGTTAACTAACCATGTCATTCTGTTATATCATTCTGTTATATTCAGAACTCTTCAAAAGAGTTTGGTTTGGTACTGTAGTTTATATTGCCAAGGAAGTTGTTCACTAGTATAGCGAGTGTATTACATAAATAGCTGAGTAGTAGTAAGCCAAATTGAAGTTAGTGTTGGTGGAGAAAGGGACTTTAATTTCCAAGTGACTTTTACCATGGATAGAATTCCTTAGCCTTAGTAGACAGTCCCTGACTTATGATGGTTCAACTTAACTATCTTTTGACTTTACCATGGTGTGCAAGTGATATAAATTCACTATAAACTGTACTTCGAGAACTCATACAACCAATCTGTTTTTCACTTTTGGTGCAATATTCAATAAATTATTTGAGATATTCAACACTTTATTATAAAATAAGGTTTGTGTTAGATGATTTTGCTGAACTGTGGGCAAATGTAAATGTTTTGAGCATGTTTCAGGTAGGTTAGGCAAAGCTATGACTTTCAGTAGGTTAGGGGTATTAAATACATTTTCGACTTACAGTATGCGTATTTTCAACTTATGATGTGGTTATTGGGACATAACCCCATTGTAAGTAGTGAAGCATTTATGGTCCTTTTCTAAACTATATTGTTCCCCTTTCCTCCTGAATCACCAGGGTCTCTTTCTAGTCCTTTGATTGTCTTTTTCTGTATTGTTCGAAATTTAATAATGGGGTACTGGCCAGTTAGCTCTGTTGGCTAGAGTGTGGTATTTATAAAACACCAAGGTCAAGAGTTTGGATCCTTGTACCAGCCAGCCACCAAAAAAAGAAAAAGAAAAAGAAAAAGATAATTAACATTGGGGTCACAGAAAAAGTGAGCAGGTTAACTGCTGTCCTCTGTGAATTTTCATGGGGAAAAGAGAATTCTTATCCCTCATTCTATATATGTCTAGTATTACAATGGTGCCATCTACATTCTATTGACCATTGTCCTTAAGTATCCACTCAAATTTTTAAGCCTTGCTCTCTAGATTCCTATATGGACATCTAGCTGGAGAAAATGATTCACTTTCGAAGTCATGTAGGAGATGAATAAAAGGGACACTTTCCCCTCCATTTTCTGTCACAAAAGGAAGAACATAACCACATTTTCCATCAAAACTAATATAAAATTATAGATATTTACTTTGGGCAGTTAGGAAATCATATCCTTAATTGTTATCAGACTTCAATTTTAGTTTCTGGTCATTAGAAAACATTACCCTGGCTTTGATGATGGTTGGCCGAGGATCCAGGATACCCTGCATCTTTCTCAGTGCAGGCACAACAAAGAGATTGCAGGTGACCACGGCTGATACAGGATTCCCTGAAAATGAACCAAACATTTATAGTACACTACACAAAAATTTGCTAAATAATTATATCTGTCTATACCTTCAGTTATCATACAGTGTGATGGAAATGCCTTTCTCTTCTGAATCACCTTGACTCCAACAGGGTGCCAGAACAGAAGTAAAGTCAACCAAATGCCATAGAGGGTGTAAACATTTGGGTCTTCTAGTAAAACACAGAGACTTCTGATGCCCAGAAGCTGTTCAACACCATTTATTTCCGCTTTCCTGAGAGTCATGAATCAAAAACCATTATTAATCTTGGTAAGGTTTAAAGCAGTTAAAAAGTTTTATATATCTACTTTTTACATATCCTTTTTTGGTACCAAAAAATTAGAAAATACAGATAAGCATAAGGAAATTTATCTATAACCTCCTCTACCCAGAAATTAAATTAAAAAAGTAAAACCAAATGAGATTTAAGATGTGTCTTATGGACTGAGCTTTGTCTCTCTCAATTCATATAGTGAAGCATTAACCCCAATGTGACTATATTGGGAGATAAAGCCTTTAGGGAGGTAATTAAGGTTAAATGAGGTCATAAGAGTGAGGCCCTAATCCATATAGTACTGGTGTCCTTATAAAAAGAGGAAGAGACAGCAGGAGGGTGTGCACCTTAGAGGAAAGGCCATGAGAGGACACAATGAGAAGGTGGTTGCCTGTAAGCCAGGAAGAAAGGCCTTATCAGAAACCAACGTTGCTGGCACCTTGATTTTGGACTTCCAGCCTCTGGAACTGTGAGAAAATAAATTCCTGTTGTTTAAGCTACCCAGCCTGTAGTATTCTTTTATGGCAGCCAGAGTAGACTAATACAAATACTATGTTCTTTTAAAGTTATAAGAATTTGAGGAATTCAACTGTACCTCTCCAAGAACTCTAGATATGACATACACTTCAAAGGGACAATGGGTCGGCTATGAAAAACAAAACAGAACAACACTGGGCTGTGAATAACAGAGTTTGTTTACTGTGTGGCATTATTAACTAAGCTGTGTGACCTTGGAAAGTTCCATACCTTATTTTTTAAAAAATTATTTACTTATTATTATTATTTTTTACATTCTAAGATGTTGTGGAGCAGTGAGGGGAAGGAGGAGAGGGGAGGAGAAAGGGAGGTGGGGCGTGCTTGGGGCTTGTGGCACCCTCCTTGTTCCGGCAGGGGAGCCCAGGGGGCTTTTGGTGGCAGCTTGGTGGTCATCACTGGGCTGGACTTGGACATCGGGGGGCATGGCTGAGGCCCTTGGCCCTTTCTCCATCCTGGTTTTGGGAGTCTGGGAGGCTTCTGGTACTTCTAGATTTTTTTTTAAAAGATAATTTATTATACATACATGTGTGATACAATGTTGATTTTCAGTAGTTGTGTAGACAGTTAGATCAGGATAGTTAGCTTATTCAGCATTAAAATACACAATCATTCTTTGTGTCCATTAACCAATTCCTCATTAGCCTCCTCCCTCTCCCCTCCCATCCCCTTTTCCACCTCTAGTAACCACAGTTCTTTTCTCTCTTTCTAAAAGTTCAACATATTACTGTGATGTTTCTTTCTTTCTCTGTCTCTTTATTGTTTATTTGTGGATTCAGCTCTCAGTTATGAGTGAGAATATGCGGTATTTCTCTTCCTGTACCTGGGTTGTTTCACTTAGGATAATTTTCTCCAGGCTCATAAATATTGCTGCAAATGGTAGAATTTCATTCTTTTTTATGGCTGAGTAGTATTCCATTATGTATATTTACCACAATTTGCTTATCCAATCATCCATCAATGGACATTTAGGTTGGTTCCATCGCCTGGCTATTGTAAATAGAGCTGCAATAAACATGGGAGTGCAGGTATCCCTTTGACCTGATGATTTCCAATCCTCTGGATATATTCCCAGTAGTGGGATTGCTGGATCAAATGGTAGTTGTACTGGATTGAATTATGTCCCCTCAAAACTCCCTGAAGCTTGAATTGTGTCCCCCTGAATTGGTCAGGGGCGTGGTTCTGAGGGCGTTAAAAGTAGAGAGAGGAGAGTTTCTCTCTCTCTCTACTCTCCCTGCTTCCACCATCTTGCAATGTGAGAACCCTGGGTTGCTGTCACCATCACCGGATGGACTTTGGACTTCCCTGCCTCAGAAACCATAAGCAATAAATTTCATTTTCTTTATAAATTACCCAGTTCCAAATGTTTTGCTATAAGCAACAAAAATGGACTACTACAGTAGTTCTAACTGTAGTTGTTTGAGGTATCTCCATACTGTTCTCCGTAATGGCTTCCTAATTTACAGTCTCACCAATAGGGCAGAGGGGTTCCTCTTTCTCTATGTCCTCACCAGCATTTGTTATTCTCTGTCTTCTTTTATAATAGCCAGCCTAACTGGGGTGAGGTGATATATCAAAGTGGTTTTGATTTGTGTTTCCCTGATTAGTGATGTTGAACATTTTTTTCATATACCTGTTGGCTGTATGTCTTCCTTTGAGAAACATCTATTCAACTCCTTTACCCCTTCTCTAATTGGATTATTTGTTTTTTTTACTGTACAGTTGTTTGACCTCTTTGTATATTCTGGATATTAATCCCTTGTCAGATGCATAGCTTGAAAATATCGTCTCCCATTCTGTAGGTTGTCTTTTCACACTGTTGATTGTTTCCTTTGCTGTGCAGAAGCTTTTTAGTTTGATATAGTCCCATTTATTTTTTCTTTTGTTGTCTGTGCTTTTGGGGTGTTATTCATAAAGTCTTTGCCCAGTCCTAAATCCTGGAGTGTTTCGCCTATGTTTTCTTCTATGAGTTTTAAAGTTTCAAGTCTTACATTTAAGTCTGTAATCCATTTTGTGTTGATTTTGGTATATGGTGAGAGGTATGGATCTAGTTTTATTCTTTTACATATGGATATCCAGTTTCCCCAGCACCATTTATTAAAGAGGCAGTCTTTTCCCCAATGGATGTTCTTGGTACCCTTGTCAAAGATCAGTTGGCTGTAAATAAGTGTGTTGATTTCTGGGTTGTCTATTCTGTTCCACTGGTCCACATGTCTGTTTTTATGCCAGTACTATCCTGTTTTTGTTACCGTAGATTTGAAATATAGTTTGAAGTCAGGAAGTGCAATGCCTCTGGCTTTACTTTTTTGCTCAGGATTGCTCTGGCTATTCAGGGATTTTTGTTGTTCCATATGAATGTTAGGATTGCTTTTTCTATTTATGTGAAGAATGTCACTGGTATTTTGATGGGGATCACATTAAATCTGTAGATGGCTTGTAGGGTTTGAATGTGTTGTCCCCACCAAAACTCATGTGGAAATCTGATCCCCGATGTGGCAGTGTTGGAAGCTGTTTGAGTCATGAGGGTGGATCCCTCATGAATGGATTAATGCTCTTTATGGGGGAAGAGGGGTAGTGAGTGAGTTCTCGCTCCGTAGTTCCTGTGAGAGCTAGGTATTTAAAAGACCCTGGCACCTCCTCTCTCTCTCTTGCTTCCTCTTGCCATGTGATCTGCTTATATCCGCCCACTGCCTGCCACTTTCCACCATGAGTAGAAACAGCCTGAGGCCCATGCCAGATGTAGCTGTCCCAGAATCGTGAGCCAAATAAACCTCTGTTCTTTATAAATTACCCAGTCTCAGGTATTTCTGTTATAGCAACACAAACGGACTAATACAATAGCTTTGGGTAGTATGGACATTTTTACTACATTGATTCTTCCAATTCATGAACAGGGAATGTCTTTCCATCTTTTGGTGTTTTCTTTAATTTCTTTTGGTAGTGATTTGTAGTTCTCATTATAGAGATCTTTCACCTCTTGGTTAGATTTATTCCTAGGTACTTTATTTTTGTGGTGGCTATTGTAAATGGGTTTGCTTTCCTGATCTCTTTTTCTTCTAGTTTGTTGTTGGAGTTCTAGGTTTTATAGGTGTTCTTTGGTGGTGTTAGACCTTTACTGGTTAATATCAGAACTTTGTCTGTGATCTGTGGTTTTTTTGTTTTCTCTTTCAGTTCTGTGTTGGATTATTCACTATTCCCACCACTTAAACTCTGCACTGGAACTAATGTGTTGTCCTTTGCTTACTTCTAATATGGGGGAACTTCCTGTGGGGCCCAGCACTTGAGCCCTGTGGTTGAGCTAAATTGCCAGTTTGCTGCTGATTTCCTGGGGAAGGATTTTTGTGCAGCTCAGGTTTTAATTGTTGACCTTTTAAGCACTTCTGGGTCTTGTGAGGTCTAGTACACCTGGGTTGTGTGGAAACTCTGGTCTTGACCTGAGTCTTTTCAGCAAACTACACCCCCTGCAGTTCTACATTTCTGACCAGTCTCCACTGAGTGGTCCTGTGCTCAGTGGAGGGCAGATCAGCTGTCCATGCTGTGCCCCAGTGTTTCCCTGGTGGCCAGTTTCTCTCACCCCCTGCTCTCCAATCACTTCCCATGGGACAGGTCATGCACTGGGACTCACTGGCCTTTGAATGGCTCCTTTTTTCAGTTGTCTGTGGCTCCTTGCTCCTGTGTGGGTCCATAGGAACCCTGTTAGTTGTCTTGCTGGCCTGGGGACTACCAAGCCCTCTTCTCCCCTGCAACCTCCAAGCAACTTCATACAAAGTGCACACCTGTGGCTTCTGCCAGCTCTTGTTCGGCACACTCATCAGGGCTAGCCTTGAAGCGGTCAGAGCCCGAAACAGTCGGAGTAGTCCCTGCTTTCTCTCATTGTGGCTTCTCCTGCCTTCATGAACTCCATACGTCTCTCCTCCTCTTCCCCTGAGCTCTAGCCAAGTTCCATACCTTTTTGAGTCTAACTTCATGCATTCACAAAATGAAGGTTTGGACTACATGATTCTCAAGAGTCTTCTGGTTCTGAAATTCTAATTTTATCAATACTTTTATATAGTTGTATATATGTTTGTATATACGGAGGGTGGGAAATGTGCTATTAGAGTTTTAGGTTCCCTTGGTCTGTCTAAGTGCTAATTGCATCACCAAAGTAAAAGGCAATGGCCAGATCAGCCTACTAGCTAAAACCATACCTTCAATTATCTTTTACCCACAAAAGTAGTTAAGAACTAATTTTTTTAAGTTGCAAAAAGTGATGACTGATACTAATAACTTCAACAGAAAAATGAGTTGTCCAGCAGAAGAGCAGACTTTTAATAGGAATCAATTACTTTGCTCTTGCCTCAAAATACAAGCAGAACAAAAAGCCGTTGTTCACCAATGATTATAAAATTCCTATAATATTACTGCTTTATAAAATTCCTGTATAAAAATTAAATTGCTTTACATAATTAAAAGAATGGGAAGGACTGATAAAAAATGTTCTAAAAAGTTGTTATTTCTGGGTGGGTGGGGAAGTAGGAATAACTTTTTTTTTGTGGATAACATTTCTTTATGCTTATCTGTATTTTCTACTGTTTTTTATAGGGAACATGTATTACTATAGTAATTTCAAAAAGTTAAAAAAATAGCAATACTAAAAAACTTTTAAATTGCTTTAAAACTTGTCAAGCTTAGTGATAGCTTTAAACGCACGGCCTGCAGGAAAGCAGGAATACAGTTTTGAAATTGAAAATCTTTGTAAACTGAGCACGTTGCAGTTTCTATAATCTGAACATGTGAGTTGTTGCTGCCCTCTTTTGGTTCATTCTGGATGAGCAGAGAAAGTTTCAAATTAAAGTAGCAACTTGAAAACAGATTTTAATTTTATAACTTCTTTGGCAGATCAACAGTACTTCATTAGTAATGGTGAAGCAGTCTCCTACGATAACATTTTTTGTCATACTATCACTGACGCTCTATAGGTTAAGTCACATTTTCTGTAGAAAAAGTGAAGGGTCTCTTGTAGACACTTCTTCATATAATGGTTTGCAGAGTACCCTGGGAAATATTAAAGGCCCTAAGTAGCTTCATGCTAGAGATACATTTTGAGGACTATTTTACTTAACGTCCTCTAAAATTTTCTATATTATAAAAATCTAATCTCTTTTATGCTTATAGATAGGGCCTTAAAAACATTTTTAAAGTTTACAGTTTTTCTGCCTGCCTCCCTTTCTTTTATCTCTATTTTGAGATTTACTTAATATAAAAAGTAAATAAATATCCCAAAGCCATGAGACTCGTGAATCTGAAAGGAGTAAGTAGGTGATTTTCTGAAGAAATCTGTGCCAAAAAATAGGGAACTGGACAGAATTATCAGAATAATTTCAAAAGTTAAAAAAATAAGAAATAGATAAACAAAACTTCTAAACCACTTTAAAATTTATCAAGATTCGTCATGACTTTAAAGGCATGGGCCCAAATCAACAAAAAATTGAATTTGAAATCCTTGCAAACTTAACTACTTTGCTTTTTCTACAATCTGAACATGTAAGTTTCTACTCACGTGAGAGGGAGGATGAGGATGGTGATGTTGTAGACTGATAAGTGGGATTTGGTTGAAAAGCAGCCAGTACCAGTAGCCCCTCCTTCTCTGTTCCCCCTCCCCCCAACCAGCCTAAATCTGGCAAGGACCAGAGGCAGCTTTGTATTTTTTGATCTAGTATTTGCCTGGATGACTCAAGGCTCTTTGGCCCCTTGAGCACAATACTTCTAATTATGAGAGGTGATTAGAGTGTTTTGACTAATTGCCTATAAGGAAAAGGCAAGTGCCCCAGAAAGATCTAGTAACAGCTAACATTTGATTATCATCTTAGGGTTTGGAATATGCTTTGAAAGGTATCATCTGGGCCGGCCCCGTGGTGCACTCGGGAGAGTGCAGCGCTGGGAGCGCAGCAGCGCTCCCGCCGTGGGTTCGGATCCTGTATAGGAATGGCCGGTGCGCTCACTGACTGAGTGCGGTGTGGGCGACACCAAGCCAAGGGTTGTGATCCCTTTACCAGTCACGAAAAAGACAAAAAAAAAGAAAAAAAAAAAGAAAGGTATCATCTAATTTGACTTTCACACCAATCCTATGAAGCAGATATTAGTCTCATTTTATAGGTGAAGAAACTGCCTCAGAGAGGCTAAGTGATTTGCCAATTGTAAAGACTGGGGCTCAAGTAACCTGGGATTTGAGCCCAGGTCTTTCAGATGCTAAATCGAGTGATCTGATAGAGGACTGGTCACAAGAGAAATCCAAATAAGTTTTGTTCATTTTTCTGGAGAAAACAAATGATTTCAAATATTCTTACCTGGTAGTGCAAAAATAATTTTTCTCACACCATCAATATCCAAAGTTGCAAAAGTTGTTGGCAGGCTAGAAGAAAAAAAGAGTTTACTTATTAGTGATTGCTAAGTAATATCTGTGACTAGTAAACTAAGCACTCCAGTTTTCTTGTTATGTGGCTATCCACACAGATTACTCATCATATACACGTAAAAACATTCTTCTGTTGACTTGCCTTAAATCTTTATACTCTGATATATTTCAGGAGCATTTAAATAAATTTGATTTATTTTTAGCGTCTTCTATTTTTAAGTAACCAAACTTCCTGGTTTTCTGTAGCTTACATTTTTTTTCTTCTTGCCAGTGCCATGGAATTATACCCTAAATCCTGGAGTTTCTGAGTTTCCCCACCCCTCTAGTTAATAATGTCTATAGTATATTTTCTGGATATTTACAACAACCATTCTTATTACCAGAAGACTATGTGATAATATATGTCTATCAGATAACTGCTTATTGTTTAAGATGAGTATTTCTTAACTTTTTAAAACCATACTCAGGGCCGAGCCCGTGGCGCACTCGGGAGAGTGCGGTGCTGGGAGTGCAGCAGCGCTCCTGCTGCGGGTTTGGATCCTACATAGGGATGACCAGTGCGCTCACAGCACTCACTGGCTGAGCACGGTGCGCCCGGTCTCAAAAAGGACAAAAAAAATGGGCCGGCCCGGTGGCGCACTCGGTAGAGTGCGGTACTTGGGAGCGTGGCGGCGCTCCTGCCGAGGGTTCAGATCCCATATACAGACCGGTCCGCTCACTGGTTGAGCGCGGTGCGGGAGCGACACCGAGGGTTGCGATCCCGTTACCGGTCACGAAAAAAGACAAAAAAAAAGGACAAAAAAAAAAGGACAAAAAAACCCCACAAAAAACAAACCATATGCAGCAATATACATAAAAATCTCCCTGTTTGAAATATCCAAATAAAATATCATGACTAGAACAAATTTAAAGCAATAGTAATTAAAAAGTATTCTCAAATTATACTTTCTCAAGATTCTGACATGAATTCTTATCATGGGGGTGTGGGAAGAGTAAGTGGCATGGAGGGAGTGAGCAATTGAGAATTGTGACTTTTTTTTCCTATTAATTATCCTTTATGTAGATTTTTAGCTAAAAATATTATTATATTAATGAAACTTAAGCAATGCAGAATCCTTAGGGAATGCTGAAATTTCCATATAGATGAAAAATTACCTTTTTAAGTACTCACATTGTTTTTATTTTTTCTATTTTTGCAGGTTGATCTTTCAAAATTGGATCAGTCACTCATTACCTTTTGCAATAATTGATGACACTAACACTTTTTGATGATTCAAACACATCATTAAGTATTCTACTCTGCTATAATTCAGTAATGTTAGGTTACAAGAGTAATATGGGTTTTCATTGATAAATCATAACCCCACACTGCTGTGTTTCTATAGTTATTGTTTGTTTGTTTTTTCCCCCCTGTGGCTCCCCTTAATGCCAGACTGCCATCATCTTGACCCTTAAAGCTGGCTATAAGTTTGGGAATCAGAGAGTAGTACTAATAGTCATATTGTTAGAATGGTAATAATAATAGTAATAATAGAAATCACTATTTTAAAAGTAACAGGTATGCATTACACCCATTATTTCATTTAAATCTCATGATAATCCCATGAGGTAACAATTATCATCCCATTCTATAGATAAGGAAACAGACTAAGAGAGACTAAGTAATTTGGCAAAAATTACTCAGCTACTAAGTGGGGAACAAAGATGTGAACCAAGGTTATTCTAACTTTATGGCTCATATTTTGATAAAGCTCTCACAGGATGTGTTGTGAAGTGTTAGTATATGGAGTTTGTGACATCTGTTTTGGCTACTCGAAGGCTTTTTTTGGCTTACTTCCTGATTCTTTGCTGTGTGTTTTAGAAAAATGATATTAGATTGTCACATTGATTTATGGATAGGTTACTTGGCAATGATTGTTACTGTGTGATGAAAATAATTTCCCAGGGACATTCTTGATAACAGCTATGCTCACTGTAGGTGACCACTAAAAATAGTGATTGGTAGATCTGGTTGATAATACTGCAAATGCTTTTCTCAGTATCTTTGTCTCTAAAATGAAAGAGCTTAATTGTGTTCTGAATGTACCGTATGTGGGAAGAGCAAAGCTAAATTGTATTTGAGCTTTTTATATTTATTTTTGTTATACTATTAAGCAGCAATTGCCTTTAAGTTCTTCTTACCTTTAGACAAGTGTAAAATTCTGGCCAATTAAATGAAGCTTGCTTAAATTTCTAAGTTACTTTATTATACCAAACTAATACACAGATAATAAGAGTGAGGAGGGAATGCATACCATCTTTCTTCTACTGTATTGAAAGCCAACTTAAATTTTTTTTTTTCCCTTTTTTTTTTTTTTGTCTTTTTTTCGTGTCCAGCAACGGATCGCAACCCTCAGTGTCACGCCCGTACCGGACCGGGACCGGCAACGGGATCGCAACCCTTGGTGTTGCTCCCGCACCTCACTCAGCCAGTGAGCGGGAACCGGTCTGTATGTGGGATCCGAACCCTCGGCGGGAGCGCCACCGCACTCCCAAGCGGCGCACTGTAGCAGTGCGCCACCGGGCCGGCCCGAAAGCCAACTTAAATTTTAAGGCCAGTTTAAGCCATCTTTTCCATCTTGCAGATGCATAATCGTGATTTCTCTAAAGGTACTCATTTTTAAAAGATTCCATTGCATCAAAACATTTTGCTATCGTGCACTGCTATCATGAGCGTCCTATTGCTAGACTGTGAAGTTTCTGTTTAAGCTCTGGAAAACTATTTCCTTGGAACTCAACAACTATTGTTTAATTATCCTCTTGAGATCAGAATGTAATAGCATTTATACAATGACTGAGGTCACAGAGTATTATGACTTTAAGGGAGGAGAATAAACATTAGGAACTGATGAATCCCTGAAGGTGAAGTGGAAAATAATAGACTGAAAAAAAAAGAGTATAAACCTTTTCATCATAGGTGCTGAGATTAAAATTTTAAATAATAGCTATTACATAAATAATTCTCCTCTTGAGGCAAGGACATGTAATGTCAGTTTCCTTCCCACTGCAAAAGGAACAATCAATTCAATTTTTGAGATTAGTGAGAAGCACAATGACAAGCTTTTAGGATGTTCTCTGTTTTCTAATCAAATTAGTACTGCCAAAAAAAAATGAAAAAGAAAAAAGAAAAAAAAAGCCAGTATACTCATAGCATAATAATACTTGCTTAAGACAAAATATTCTTATTAAGAATGACCCAATTCCAACAGTTTCAATAACAAAAAGGCTTTGTCAGCAGCAGCCATATTGGCAACAGGCAAGTACAGAAATATAATGCTAAGAATTCTAAACTCTATCAAATTGTGGAGAAAGTTTTAGGGGTAATCTTAGCTCTTACACTAAAAATGGCCAAGTCATGGAGGTAAAAAGCCTGATCTTTGTCCTAGAATTGACAAAGTACCCAATAAATCAGGGATATTAGGAGGGCTGATGACACTTAAAAGGCTTCTGGAATTTGTTGATGATTCCCAAGGCTAACTTACAAGTGGAAAGCCTCTACTCCATTCCCTCTTAGTGTTCATATGAGCATCCACCAGAGTTTAATTCTGAACTAAAACATTACTGTTGTCCCTGACAGCATGGAGGTCTGCTGGACGCTCACCTGGACATTGAAGTCTTTGAACAGGGAATCAAAGTTTGTAGAGTAGCAGAGGTCTGAGCAGGCAGACTATTGCTTAAAGACATGACCATTCATGTTTCACTAGCACCAATGTTTGGCATTCTGTGAGGATTTACAACTGATTACAGAACCTTTATTGGCCCCTTCTTCAGGGGTTATTTGTTTTTAGGAGGTGTGCAAAAACTTGGTATATGGTTATCTTTCTTTCTTTCTTTCTTTTTTTTTTTTTTTGTCTTTTTCCGTGTCCGGCAACGGATCGCAACCCTCAGTGTTGACCCGTACCGGACCGGGGACCGGCAACGGGATTGCAACCCTCGGTGTTGCTCCCGCGCCTCGCTCAGCCAGTGAGCAGGAACTGGTCTGTATGTGGGATCCGAACCCTCGGGGGGGAGCGCCGCCGCGCTTCCCAATCAGCGCACTATCCAGTGCGCCACCGGGCCGGCCCCTGGTTATCTTTCTTTCTCTTGGGAGACTGTAAGAAGCAGTGTGAAACCCCACTTATTAAGTACTCTTGCAAAGAAAAAAAAATTGAATCTGAATCTAATTAAGCCTTTAGATCTAACTTTCAATCTATAGAATATACTGGAGATAGAGGAACACATTAAACACAGCCCAAGGAAGCAATCAACCAAATCTATTTATCAGGACAAGTGATCCAGTTTCTCCAAGTCCATGACATAACAAAAAAAGGGGGGGGGTGCTATACGAAGTTATTACGCGTTCTCATTTAATAGAGACTTAACAACCAAATACAATGAGTGGACCTTACTTGAATCCTGATTCAAACTAAACAATTATAAAAAGGCATTCTTTATCTTGACATTTGGGAGAAATTTGAATATGACCACAGTATTAGATGATATTAAAGTATTATTTATTTTGTTAGGTGAGATAATACCATTGTCATTATGTGAGAGAATTCTATTGTTGCTATTTTTATTTGAGATGTATACTAAAATGGCATGATGTCTAGAATTTGCTTTAAAACAATCCAGCTCTCCCTCCTCCCCAAAGGGCAGCGTGTGTGTGGGGGATTAATAAAACAATTACAGAAAAATGTTGATAGTTACTGAAGCTAAGTGATGGGTACTGGTGGGGGCAGTGTTCATTGTATTCCCTACTTCTATGTACTTAGGAATTTCATACTAAACTGTTCTAAAAAAGAGAAAGAAGTAATATGGGGAGAAAGAGAGAAAGAGGAAGAAGAAACTAGACATGGGAATTGAAAAGAAGAAAAAGTTTGGGAAGTTGCTTTGCTTTGTTTATACCAAACTCACTGATTCATAAGGAAGATGAACTCCTATTTAAAAACTCCTTTGCACTTGTGCAAAGGATTCTAATACTATAATATATCTTTTATTAGAATAGATAATCCATAATAGAAAATATAAAAAGAAAGCATATAAAACATTATTAGTTAAAGCAAGCCAAACCAACCCCATATACGAGATAAGATTATTTTCATACCCTGGTTTCATAAAAACCCTGCCAAAATGGATCTGAGCATGAAGATCAATGTCCAGCACCTGCTTGAGATAGTCCTGCAAACATTAAAAATAATCACTTTACATTCAAACATTTTGATATCAGACTTTCAACACTTCAAACGAAAATAAAATGAATTTATAAGATTGAAATAAAAGAAACATCTTTCTTATTTTAGTGACACTGATTTGCTACAACAAATATTCCTTCATTTACTAATTCAATAAATACTTGCTGAGCACCTGGTATATCATGAGTACCAATTTAGGTGCAGAGGGATATAGCCTTGAAAAAAAGGACAATGTCCCTGCCCTCATACGAAGTACATTCTAGTAGGGGAAGCTAGATAATAAACAAAATAACTACATTAATGTATAATATCATTGTTGATGGGTTACTATCTCTTTTTTTTGACCCTTTGGGGAATCAAATCCTGCGTGACAATGTCTCTTTTAAGATGGAATTTTACATATGAGAAAGGATGTTAACAAATATGCCTTAAGAAGTTGTGTCTGAGCAAGCAATCCACAGGTATGTGGCCTCCACTGTCCTGCTTAATGAACTTAAAATAATATACATTTCTTGAAGAAAGATTTGGACATTTGCCCACAGGTTACTAAATCTAAATAAGTCAACTAAAATGAAAAATAGCGAGAAAACTCTAAAACAGAAAGTCTAGGGAGTTTAATTGCTCCAGCTTTATACATCCTGCTAACAAAAACACAACCAGCTTGTGGTTATGATCAACCCAGATTGATTTGACAAAACATGACTTTTGGAAATGAAAGGTAACATTGCCCTGAAGTTGGTTTTGTAGAAATAAAGAAAAAACAACAACAACAACAACAAAAAACAAAAAACAAAAGTTACAGTCCTTAAAATTTCTCTTAAGTAAAACAATCTCTAGGACTATTACTGAATTTCTTGTTCACTAATCTAAGAGTGAATCTAGTAACCTGCCAAAATTTTAAATATTTCACAAACTGTGAGACATTTTATTTATTTTTAAATCTGTTCCCTTCTTTCTATTTCCACAGCCTCATCCAACATCATTGCACCTGGATTACTGAAATAGGTCTCCTTGCTAGTAGTCCTACCCTCCTCCAAATCACTCACCCCATAGTACTGAGAGAGATCCTTTGAGACAAATCTGGTAAAGTTACTATATAAAACTTCAATAACTTCCTGGTTTCTAGGAAAAAAATCTCATTTTTCTCATTTTAAAAATATCATATCTAAGATTCCTGTATTTTCTAGTCCCCTTTTATAAATCATTGGTCTCATCTGTCAACCCTCTTTCTACCTAGCCACATTTCTTTCTCAATCTGTTTACATTCAAGCAAAACTATATTGCTTTCAATTTCTTAAGCTCTCTTGCCTCCAGTCTCTAAAAATGTTCTTCATTCTGCCTTGAATACTTTCTTTCTACCTCCTTTCCATCCCACTCTTATCTTAGTCTAGGTAACTTCTCAGCCTCCTCTGAACTCCCAAGGCTAGATGACAGCTTGATTATTAATTATTTTTATTTTGAGGTTATATTAGATGTAATAAATTTAGAATTGTTATATATTACTGATGAACTGACCCATTTAAAATAATAAAGTGTCCCTCTTAATATCTACTAATCCTTTCTACATTAGTTTTCTCTGATATCAATATAGCTATACCAGCTATTTTTCATTATAACTTTTTTCTGATATTTTACTTTCAATTTCCCATGTCCTTATATTTAAGGTGTGTCTCTTATAAGCAACATATAATTTGCTATCTTTTTAAAAATTCAGAATAACAATTTTTAATTGGAAAATTCATTCTATTTATATTTAGTATGATTACTGCTATATTTGGGTTTAAATCTATCATTGTACTATTTATTTTCTATTTGTCACTTCTGTTTTGGTTTCCTTCTTTCTTCTCTCATACCTTCTTTAGGATTTATAAAATATTTGTTAGTTTATTCTACTTCCCTTCTACTTGCTTGTTAGTTATACATCTTTATATTATTTTAGTGGTTATTTTAGAGATTATAACATATATCTTTGACTTATCACAATCTATCATAATTTGGTATTTTTATTGCTTCCCAGATGACACAAGAACCTTAAAACATATTAACTCTATTTATTCTTCTCTTCTTTTTATGCTATTGTGTACTATATATTCTACCTGTATTTTAAGTAGATTTGTATGTATATGTATGTTTATATATTTAAATATATATTTGACTCCATTATATATATTTTCTACATATACTGTATAGATAGTATATATTTTATATACTTAACATATAATATTCATATATTTTAAACCTTATGACATTATCTATGAAATAAACACTCATTTACATTTACTGACATATTAACAGTTTCTTTTGCTCTTTAGTCCCTTCTGCATTTCCATGTTTCCATAATCCTTCTGCCTTAAACTCCCTTTAGTGTATGTCTGCTCAGTTTTTGTTTGGCTGAAAATGTCTTTATTTCACCTTCATTTCTGAAGAAAATTTTTGCTGGATGTGCAGTTCCATATTGGCAGTAATTTTTTTCTGGACTTTAAAAATGCTAGTCCATTGTTTTCTGGGTTCCATCATTTCATTTAAATCATTTCTGTTCGTTTTATTGTTGGTCCTTTGAAAGTAATTTGTCTTTCTGGTAAAGTTTTCCTTGTCCTTGGTTTTCAGTAGTTTTACTATGATTACCTAGGTATGATTTCTTTGTATTAATCCTGCTTGAGATTGGTAGAGCTCCTGGAATCTCTGACCTGATGTCTTCTATCAGTTTCGGAAAACTCTCTGTCAGTATCTGCTAAATACAATCGCTTCTGCTCACTCTCTCCTCTTATTCTTGAACTTTGATTATGTATACGTTAGATCTCTCACCATATCTCATATGTCTCTTATGTTCTTTTCCACATTTTCTATCCCTTTCCTAAAATTTTCATTTGATTCATATGAGTAGATTCCAGTTTCCTAGTGAAATTCTCCATTTTGTTATTTCTTTTTCTTAAACATTTTTTGAAAGTCCATGTGAGACAATAAAAATACCAGGATCACTTTTAGAGCTATTTTACCAATTTTTTCCTTTCTCAATTTTTAGTCATTTTGTTCTATCTCTGACATGTCTGGTAATTTTAAAAATTGAAGCCCAAACATTGTATGTGAAGAAATTAAAGAGGCTCTTGATGACGATATACATATTCCTCCCGAAAGCATTTAATTTCTTCTGGTAGCTGGTTAAGTGAAACTCAGATTATCTTGATCTAATCAGGGATTGATGTAATGTGATTCTGGATTTCAGTCCCTGTGAAGGGTGGTTGATTTTCAGTTTGTCTCTGTTCCTAGGGAACAGTCCTTCCAGGGTTTAAACTGAAAGCCTGAGGTATTTGCCAGGGCCCTTCCTCCATGGCAGGCCCTGAAATTCTAAGAAGGTTGAAAATTTTTCCTATTTAATTATCTTCTTCTTTTTTTTTCCTTTTTGTCTTTTTTCGTGACCGGTAATGGGATCGCAACTCTCAGTGTCGCGCCCGTACCGCGACCGGCAACGGGATCGCAACCCTCGGTGTCGCGCCCGCATCACACTCAACCAGTGACTGGACTGGTCTCTATATGGGATCCGAACCCTCGGCAGGAGTGCCGCCGCACTCCCAGGCGCCGCACTCTACCGAGTGTGCCACCGGGCCGGCCCTTTTATTATCTTCTTAGTTACTCTTTTATGCTTGGTTTGGTACCTCTTGTACCATTACACCTCTCCTCTAGCTTAGGAATTAGTAAATGCTTTGAGGAAAAATATGGTGAAAAATTCCAGTTTTATTTCTCTGTGGATTACTTTTTTTCTGAGATCTTGGTGCCCTCCGTCTTAGCTGTCTTGGTTGCTTTCTTCAGACACATTTTCTTTTTTCTTTTCCTTCTTTAAAACATTTTATATATAACTTTTATAGAAGTTCTTAGTGGGAGGGTTCTTCCAAATATGCTATTCTGTCATAGTAGAAGCAGAAATCTCCAGACCTTTCTTATGTGCTCTTATAGCACTACATCCACCTGATAATCATTTACTGAGGTTATACTGCAATTGCCTGATAACTGATATGTATCCCTTTTTGGACTATAAAGTTTGTGAGAACAGGAACACTGTCTTTTAAATATTTATAAAAATGATGAATCCCTAGCAAATAGCACATACCTTTCACTCACTCATTTGTTAGTTCAACAAACATCTCGGAATGCCTATTATGTTCCATATGTACTGGGGACTTAATGGTAAACAAGCAAGACATAGTCCCTGACACACAGATGTCTTGTATTTTACTGGGGAAAAACAGCCCCAAATAAGTAAACCAACAAATAAAATAATTACAACTTGTGGTACATGCTATGAAGAAAATAAGCAGGTGCTGGGATAGAAAATAATGGAGTGGGGTGGAGAATAAGGAAAGGCCATTTTAGAAGAGGTGGTGATATATTACCTAGGCCATGAAGAATAAAGATTCAGGAATGTGAAGTGTAGAGGGAAGAGAATTCCAGAAAGAGTGAAGTATATATAAAACCTTCTAGTGTAGTACAGAGTGTGTTTAGAACTGAAAAGCCCATGGAAGGTACTGAGTGAGTAGGAGAGAGGCATAAGCTGAGGCTGGAGAGAGAGGCAGAGGCCATATCTGCAGGGCCTTAAAGGTTACAGAGTTTAGAGAGCAGATGCTTATATGCTTGGTAAATGAATGCAAGTATTTTATTTTTCTTGCAAAAAAATCCTGTTTTTATAAAAATGCCCCCTTTCACTGTATTTGAACATGAAGGAGTGCTTTGTGTTCCTTGTGACAGAGGGAAATCTTATGCCAGACACAATGATAAAGGCTGAGAATCATCACTGTTCTTAAATTTTTGACTACCTATTGAAGCAGCAAGAATCTTTTTCTGATATTCTGAAACCCAGAGTTAGATAAGGAGAAAAATGAATGAATGAAGGAGCAAGGTCTTTTCTTCAACTCAAATAAGGACAAATACAGTGTAAGAAAAATCGTGAAAGACTTTGAAATGGGTAAGATGGGCAAAAAAAGATTACTGGTTGTCCAGTGCAACATAACCTTCTGGGTTGTCTTTGAGTTATTTTACAACAATTAAGCTGTAGAAAATTGATAATAAATGCAATGGACTAAATGTGCTCTCCCCCAAATTCGTATGTTGAAACCCTAATCCCAGTGTAGTGATGGGATGTTTTGGAGGTAATCAGTTCAGGAGGATGAAGCCTTCAAGAATGGAATTAGTGCCCTTACAAGAGGCCAGAGAGCTAGCTAGCTCTCTTTTTGCCATGTGAGGATACAAGGAGAAGTTGGCTGTCAGCAGCCTGGAAGAGGGCCCGCACCAGAACCTGTCCATACTGTCACCCTGATCTCAGATTTCCCAACCTCCAGAACTGTGAGAAATAAATGTTTGTTGTTTAAGCCACCCAGTTTATGCTATTTTGTTATAGCAGCCTTCCTGTGTTGAATGTCCCCCTCTAAAACTTAGTCCTTATTGTGACAGTGTAAAGAGGGTGGGAAATCCTATCATGGTAAATTGAAAGGTAGGACCTTGAAGAGGTGATTAGATTGTGGGACCATGCAGTAATGAATGGATTGATAGTGGTGGTCAGGGGCATGTTTCTGAGGGCCTAAAGAGGAGAACATGTGAGAGTCTGTCTCTGTCTCTGCTCTGCCATTTTCTGCCGCGTGAGACCCCGGTCACTGTTGCCACAACCAGGACTCTCACCAGATGTATTCCCTGGATCTTGGATTTCCTAGCCTCTGAAACTGTAAGCAATAAATTTCATTTTCTTTACAAATTACCCAGTTCCAGGTATTTTGTTATAAGCAACAGAAACAGACTACTACAGAAGGTACCAGAGAAGTGGGGTGTTGCTTATAACAAATACTTGAAAATGTGGTAATGGCTTTGGACCTGGGTGTTGAGGATAGGCTGGAGGAAATTGGAGGAACAGGCTAGAAAAAGTCTAAATGGTGGTGAGCAGAATGCTGATAGAAATGCGGACAGTAAATTCTATACTGAGATCTCAGATGTAAATGAGAAGGGACTTACTGGAAACTGGGTCAAAGATCATCCTTGCTATGAGCTGCCAAGGAATTTGGGTGCATTCTCTTCATGCCCCAAAGTATTATGGATTGTGGAACTTAAAGGTGCTGACCCACAGTATTTGGCGAAAGAAATTTCTAAGCAGTAAAACATTTAGGAAGCTCCACAGCTACTTGCAATAGCCTATGCTGAGTTATGGCAGAAAAGGCATGACATAAAGCCAGAATGTATAATTAAAACAGAAGCAGAACATAGAGATTTGGAAAATTTGCAACCTGGCCCTGTGGTAGAGAAAGAGAGAGTATTTTCAGGAGAAAAATACAATGGTGCTAAGAAGACTAGTACAAAAGAAAGGGATTATCAAGAGAAGGGAAAAAAAGCCCTGAAGGCATTGCAGAAGACTCTGGGGCCAGCCCTTCCATTACAGGCCCAAAGGCCTAGGGAGACAGAATGGTATTAGGGAACAGGCCTGAAGCTTCCTCCATAGTCTTGCTGCCCAGTGCCACCTTGGGAAGCTGCTTCCAGCGCCAGTACCCCAGCTGCTTTGGCTGCTCCAGCCATGGCTAAATTGGCCCCAGGTGTGGCTGGACCCACAGCTTTGGAAGATACAAGCCAGAAGCCTTGGCAGTGTTCCCATGGTGCTAGGTCTACAGGTTCGCAAAATTCCAGAGCTGTGAAGGCTAGGGAGCCTCCACCCCAATTTCAAAGGATGTATGGAAATGTCTGGGGCTCCAGGAAGAGATCTGTCACAGGGGCAGATTCACTGCATAGAGCCTTTGCTATAATAATGCCCAAGAGTAAATGTGGGGTCAGAGTTGCAGCAGAAAAACCCTACCAAGGCCATATCTAGTGGAGCTGTGGGAGTGAGACTGCCACGGAGACCCCAGACTTGTGGAACTGCCAGCATGCAACACCAACCTGTGAGAGCTGAAGCATGGCCTCAGACCAAGAAAGCCATAGAAGCGGAGCTGCCTGAGGACTTGGGGACCTAACTCTTGCATCATCATGCAGATGACATTGAACATGGAATCAAGGTATATGATTTGCCAGCTTTAAGATTTGATGCCTGCTCTGCTGGATTTTGGACTTGCTTAGGATCTGTCACCTTATTCTTTTGGCCTGAAATTTCTCCTTTTTGGAATGGGAATTTGTCCCACCATTGTATCCTGGAAGTAGATAACTTGACTTCATAAACTGTACTTTGAACTTTGGATTTTTGAGTTGAAACAAGTTAAGACTTTGGGGCTATGGGGATGAAGTGAATATATTTGTATGTGAAAAGAACATGAGTTTTGGGGGACCAGGGGAAGAATGCCTTGAGTTGAATGTCCACCCAAAACTTAGTCCCCACTGTGACAGTGTAAAGAGGGTGGGAAATCCTATCATGTTAATTGAAAGGTGGGGCCTTGAAGAAGTGATTAGATTGTAGGACCATGCCATAATGAATGGATTAATAATGGTGGTCTGGTGCATGGTTCCCAGGGCTTAAAGAGGACAGCATGTGAGAATCTTTCTCTGCTCTGCCATTTTCTGCCATGTGAGAACCCTGGTCACTGTTGCCAGCAGCAAGACCTTCACCAGATGTATTCCTTGGACTGTGGACTTCCTAACCTCTAAAACTGTATGCAGTAAATTTCATTTTCTTTATAAATTACCCAGTTCCAGGTATTTTGTTATAAGCAACAGAAAACTGTATGCAGTAAATTTCATTTTCTTTATAAATTACCCAGTTCCAGGTATTTTGTTATAAGCAACAGAAACAGACTAATACACAGCCTGAGCTAAGACAATGAACCTAATTTTTATCCAAAGAAATGCAAATGAATTGTGTCTGATGTAGATGAATTGATTATTCCCCTGGGATATAGAACAGTTTTGCATCTTTTATTTATTTATTTTTTGGCGGCTGGCTGGTATGGGGATCCAAACCCTTGACCTTGGCGTTACAAGGTTGCTCTGTAACCAACTGAGCTAACTGGCCAGCCCTCAGCTTTGTATCTATTAGCAAAGTTGTTTCAGCATTCATGATTACTATATGTGTGTGTTTTCTGAATTCTTCTCTGAACAGGTTGCAACATCTTAGTAGTTTCTTCATTAGTGAGTTAAATAAATTCTTTGATGTATTCATTTTACATATTTATGAGATTCATAATTTTACCTTTAAAAAGTTATACTTTAGCAATTCTGGAGGCTCTACTGAGATGCCCCATTGATTTATTGAACAGAGCCAGTTAAATTTCATTGCCAGAGAAGTATATTCTATGGGTGGCTTAAACTTGGGAACATTTTTCCTTGGTTCTTGAAGTGGATTCCAAGCAGCAATAAAACTATAACTTTGCTACCTTTCAGTTTCTCTGTTTTTGCCACCTTTATTGATTTTGGTTCTGTTTCTGTTTCTACACACAGCCAATAAAATTCCCCCGTGTGGCAGCAATGATAGGGAATTTTGTTTTATGGTCTGACCATTTGGTGATCTCTGTAAATGGATGATATAAATCTAATCTCTTTAAGGTAAGAGGAGACAAAAAATCTGGTTTATTAGTTTTTCTTGTTTATTTTTCTTATTGTCCATTTTGAGCCCAAATCAGTTAAGAATTTTGAGCCCTCTAGGAAGGAAAATACCTCTTTACTAGTGGACTGATGAATTTTTTTGGTTCTGTTTACTCTTGATTTGTGGCTGAAGTTAGAACTGAAGCTATTATGTTCTTTCTGTGTCTATTTGCCTACTTGTCTGTAAACCAGAAAAGTGTGAGATGTTTCTTATCTCTGAAAAGTATACATAAATTAAATTGTATGGTCTCAAATTAAAGGTGCTCTGGTCTGATTGGCTCACAGAAATGAATAAGTGCTTATATAAATAGAATATTCCTAAATTTCCCAGGTAATAAAGAAATTTAACTTATAATATTTATATGTGCTACACTAAAAAAATTTTTCCTGTAATTTTAAGAATCCAAATTCATATAGTTAAATCTTCAGCAAATGAAACAACTTAATAATTTTAGTTCTTAAGAAAACCCAGCCACATTCTTTTCTCCTATTTATTAGTGTTAAGTATAATAAAAGTATACATTTTATTTCACTTGGGTTTGTTTTTCCTAAACCTAGTTAAATTCTCAAATAAACTAACACTACTCCTACATAATATTTAAGATTGTGAAAAATGTAAAATTGATTACATCAAATAATTATTCTGAGAAACTTAATTTCAACAGTAATTATGTTTTATAGTATGTCAGCTTGAAAATAATTTTCAAGATTTTTAAGTAACTTAAAATCTTGAGCTGATATAAATTGAATTAATTCCTGAATAATCATCAGGTACCTAGATAATTTCCAAGAAAGATAGAATACTGAATCATCGATTGTTGAGCATAATTTTGAGTTTATATACTTTAAAAAAATTAATATACTTTGCTTCTTAGAGGCTATATCTTTGGGTCATGTTAATGAATGTGTCTGTTCATCTTTGCTACATTAGGAAGGTATAAAAGGTATGTAGCTGTAGAAAGTTGTATTCTGTATATTTATGAGCTTTGCTAATATGTTAAAATGATTATATATTATTTCTCAATTATTTACACCCCTAGTTTTCTCTAGAAATAGAAATTAGTTATTTTCTTAAATATTATCTTCTTAGAGGCTATATCTTTGGGTCATGTTAATGAATGTGTCTGTTCATCTTTGCTACATTAGGAAGGTATAAAAGGTATGTGGCTGTAGAAAGTTGTATTCTGTATATTTATGAGCTTTGCTAATACGTTAAAATGATTATATATTATTTATCAATTATTTACACCCCTAGTTTTCTCTAGAAATAGAAATTAGTTATTTTCTTAAATATTATAATTAATATGGTTGGTTGCAATTACGTTAGGAGCAATAATGACACAGCAGTATAACTCTATGTGTGTTCTTTTGTTTTTCAAGAAAAAAGAATACATAGTTTTTAAAGTCTGGTTCTCAAAATCTTTGGCCTCAGGACCCCTTTACATTGCTCTTAAATTAAAATTCATTAATTTAAGGATCCCTACAAGCTTTATTTATGTGGGTTATATCTATTCATATTTATTGTATTAAAAGTTAAAGCTAAGAAATTAAAAAATATTTATTTATTGGTTCATTTAAAAATAGCAATGATGAAGCCATTTCATGTTAACATAAGTAACTTTTTTTTCTGAGAATGAAACAGTTATAAGTAACTTTTCTTATGCATTGTTTTATAATTTTAAAAATCTCTTTAATGTCTGGCTTAATAGAAGTCAGTTGGATTCTCATATCTGCTATGTTCAATCTGATGAGATATCACATATCATTTAGCTGCTAGAAAAACTCTACTGTACATTCATGAGAGGAAAATTTAAAAAGTTTAATATTATTATAAAAATATATAATTATTATAAATATTTCTAATATAAAGTATTAATATTATTATAAAAATAGTTTTGACCTTGCAGGCCCAATTAAAAGGTCCTCAAGAGCCGTTTACAGGTCTAAGGGACCACTCTTTGTTCTTTGTGTCAGTTTGTTCCAGAATATAAAAGAGCATAACAAAGGACGAAACTTTGAAAACTTTATTTTTATTTTAAACTTTGACTTTTATTTGTCTTGGTTTATAATATCTGTGTCTAAAATGAAACTGATAAATAAATACATTAAAATTTTAGTGAGTTAACTCAGGTTGGACGAGCTTATTTCTTTGGTACCTATTAGTGCCTTCCCTACAATATGAAAGGTTTTCTTTTTGTGTAATCTGTCTTTTTGTACTTTATATTTATTTTGTCTTTGATTACTTCAATAAATAAAAAAGCAAAGAACAAAAGTTCCTCATTTATGAATGAGCCAAGATACTTGCAATCATGTTACCTTCTATACTTATTTTCAAATATTTTATTGTTGCTTTGAAAAATTAAATAACCAAGTACTGTTTCTCAGGTACCCATGATCCTGTCTTAATCAAGAGCTGTATTGTTTTTTGATAAATCTTTTGACTTTACCTTTTAAAAGATCAGACCTAAAGTTAGAAAACATTTCTTTTTTTCAGAATATCTTTTATTCTTAAAATTATCTTTGAAATTTCCTAAAGGGCCACTAGAAAATCACAGATTTGCTTTTCATCTTATAAAGAGATGCTACAAATAACTAGATTTATTTTATGTGTTACTATTTTAAGAGTTTCCTGGAAGAGCTGTCATATCTGAGAAGAGATGCTCAGTCTGCCCCAGGTTAGATTCATATAGGTAAAATGATATTAATATAAATATTTCACAAGTTGTTTGCTTTTATGGGAAGTCCTTGGAGATATGACAAACCCTTGGCTTGTTTCACCCTCAGAGGAAACACTGATCAAAACTTTTAAGAAATAGTTACCATTAAGAAATGCTGTATACCAATAGGGAATTTTATTTATATTCTATTCTGATATTATTGGTTACAGTAGTAAATTAAGCACAGCCATCAAGTACCTCTCATCTATAGAAAGTTTGTTTTACTCTGATGCTTGCTCTGCTATAAGCTACAGTCAATAGTTTGTGTCTGCAACAAAGGTTTCTGAGGTGATATAGCTTAGATAACTTTTATACAGTAACAGTAGACTGAGTTGGGAATTCCAGGAAGCAAATGAGTTTTATAAGAAGCAGACTGCTAACCTAAGATCTAGCAGAACAAGAATGACATAGGACTGAATGAAATAATAAGGAAAAATTTATTGCATTTATTTGTCTGGAATTACTTTTAAATATTCTATGTCTGCAAGGTCCTGTATTTGCAAAACAAATTCAAGGGGATTAATTAACACATTTGCTACTAATTAATCAGGGAAATCTAGCAAGACCAGCCTTTTTTTGTGATCAGTAATGATCTCTGGGATTATTTTGATCATATGGGGTGGTGTAGACACTGTCAGGAAAAATCAAGACTTTGAAATGGGCGAAAAAGATTACTCATGTCCAGTTTAGTGCATCCTTCCGAGTTACCGGCACCTTTCGTTGTCTTTGAGCTGTTTTATAATTCTGTAGGTTGTGGTGGGCTGGCCAGCTAGCTCAGTTGGTTAGAGCACCACCTTGTAACACCAAGGTCGGGGGTTTGGATTCCCGCACCGTACAGACACAAAAAACAAACAAAAAATTCCTAATTCTGTAGGTTGTGGAAAATGTATAGTAAAATATGATTCTTTATTTTTGGGGGCAAAAAGCAGATAGTGTTTAAGTGAAACTTTCAATGTTTTGTAAAAATGTAAACTCTTCAAAAAGGCTATGTGGGACAGGGTGACGTGGAGGTGGGGAGAGATCTTTAGGGTAATAATGGTGGAAGAGTCATTTCTCTTTAACTGGGGAGAGGTCTGTGGGTCCCACAAGCAGCAAGGGCCCCTCCCTCCCACCCTGTTTAGAAGGCAGTATGTTGAGGAGGTGGCCAGACTTCAAAAGGGATGGCTGTGAAATATACCCATGGAAACCAGCTGCCCAGAGGCTCCAGGCTGCCCATGATCCCAGTGCTGTTAGCACGGCATAAAGGAGCAAATACCTGAGGTCTAACGATGTCTTAAGGATACTCTAGATGTATCCCATGCAGATTAGTGACCAAATGTGTCTTCCTGATGCTTTGGTGCTGCTTAAGTCCCTCCAGGTGCCTTGACATAATTCTTAGAGTGAGTCCCAGTTATGGCTTAAAAAAATTTCCTGCCAGTTCTATAGTATAGGTGCTCAAGAGTACAATTTAAATTGAATCAAATAAATATATTTCTTGTATACCTGACTTGTGCCTGTTACATAATGCTTCTGGATCTTTCCTTGATCTCCCCGTCTTTTCAGTGACTGGTTTTCATGCTCAGCTCCTGGACTGAAGCAGATGTTCTACCTTTTATACTTTTCTTTCTTTCTCCTACTGAGGTACACTGAAATTCTTTTTGGGACTAGAACTTGCTGACTGGCAGGAGTTTGCTACATGTATGTTTTATCACTTTCTTCCTGGTTCCTCCATCATACCCTTCCCATTCAAGGGGGTAGAAAGAACAGTGGTTAGTTCCTAGGGAATACTGCTGGATGCCCAGTTCCTAAATTCTCTTTCCTAGTAAATTAAAGGTTTAGTATAAGTATCTTACCACATGGAGAGTAAAGTAAATAAAACCAATATGCTTAACTATATTGGCTTTGTTCATTTGTGAGCAAATTCTGGGATAACCAACATTTTGTTAGCTCTCATAAAGAAGGTTAGATTGAGAGGTGTTCTGTTCTTACCACAACTGAGGCACAGCTGCCAAGCCTGTGTATGCTATAAGCTTGTTGCCTCTCTAGAAGTACTAGAAAAGACAAACTTTAGGACTGATAAATAGGTAAAACCCACAATTAAGTTCTTTAGGAACTAAGATAAATAATACATGGAACAATCCCTGGAAATAACAAATTTAACATTTTAATAGTCCTGACTTCAGGATTTGCTCTTGTGATATTGAGAGGACCACAGGCAGTTTGTTGGTAATGAAAACAGACATGTTGCAAATGATTTCTTATAGCTTGACTACAGTGCAGACATTTAGCCTTTGTAAATATCAGAAGTCTGCAGCAATTTGCTCTACCTGGGGCTAAAGATTTCTGGGAGACTTCCAGAGAAGATTAACCCAGCAGTCTGCTATAGGAACATCTACCCACACTTTAACACTTCCACTCCTTTATGTAATTTGAGATGGTAGTCTGGGACAGATTCTTTTTCCTGTATGGTTTTTAGTGGCTGAAGTGCTATTCTCAAACACTCTAAAACTACAGTTTGTGAATGGAAGGCAGGCATTCTCTGTTCAGCCTACTGAATTCTGACATTTGCTCTCAGAGCCAATAGAGTTCACTATTCAGGTTACAAATTTGGGCAATTTTATAGCTAGAGAGGGCAGGGACCAAGAACAACCATATATATAAGATCTAACTCAAAATATCTGAAAACATTTTTGAAATATTTGAAATATTTTTGAGTCAAAATATAAAGTTAGTTACTTTAGCAAACAATATATATATATATTTTTTCCTTTTTGTCTTTTTTACTGACCGGTAATGGGATCGCAACCCTCAGTGTCGCGCCCGTACCAGGGACCGGCAACGGGATCGCAACCCTTGGTGTCGCGCCCGCACCTTGCTCAGCCAGTGGGCGGGAACCGGTCTCCATATGGGATCCGAACCCTCGGCGGGAGCGCC